>NC_084537.1:16785691-16945691 GCF_024500275.1 Phycodurus eques
TTTTGTACCGCTTATCCTCACATGGGTCACGGGCGGGACAGGCCGCAAAAAAATACATTTATAAAAAAAAATTTTAAAAAGTGCTTTCTGGTGGCTTCCTGCTCACTTAACATGGTAAAATATTAAATCAATACAGGCTACAAGTGTAAAATGGGAGATATCTTAAAAACCACACAGCTGAAGTCCTGACTAGCAAGTTTCTACTAGAAGACAAAACTTACTGGTTTATAGGTAACTTTTTTTTTGTCGTATGTACTTTTAAGATGACATTCAGATAACTTGCACTTGTGAGTTTTTTTTTTTTTTAAATTGAAGACAAATGCTAAAAATGTGGCACAAAATATGATGCAATGTCAGTTTATTAAGAAAACAGATCCATTTTAAGCATTAACACTTTATATAGATATTTAATCACATAACCGGCATTTATCAGCCATGTTGGAGGTTGATATCTGGAGAATAAGCTTGGCTTGGAACAAAAAGACTAGTCAAGCAAATAGTGTTTGTTTTCTGTTTAATAGAAATCAGCTATGTTATAACATTTTCCAATCTTGCAAAGACAGTACAAGGACATCCTTTCCTCTACAATTCAACCATCTCGCACCGCCAAACTGATTAAAGCAAAAAAAAAAAATAATGTTTCACAAGAATCCAACAGTTCTGACGGGTATGCAGGTTAATACCACGGCACCAATCACCATACTTTATAAATCTGTTACTGACGAGAATTAAATGGTGATATGGATGACAGGCATACTAAAAAAAATAGCCTTTCAGTTTCTTGGTGTTGTTCTGTGAAAGCCACAATCTCTTTTTTCCTTGACAAATTGTCTTCACCAGTAAACTTGTCTAAGACTTTGTATTGTTGCTGTAAAACTCTGCAAAGTAACAATTTTTCATTGGCTATCAATCACATTTTTTGCTTTAAACATTTAAGCATGACTCCAATGCTGAAACCCAGTCGCATCTTGAGGAGGGCACACAGGTCTCCAGTCATCGCCAGGGCCCCAAGTTACTAGAAAAGAAAAACCAAACAATGCAAAGGGAAGCATAGCTCACATTTGCATTAGGAATGTTCCAGGTCTTCAGTCAGGTTCTGGTAAACTGGATTTTACATGAACCTGTGCCAAAGTCCTGACGTTTTTTCTCCCAATACAAAGATTCCACAGCAGAGAGGGTGGGCTCTGACATGGCAGTACACGATTGGGGATCCACATTTACTTTTTTTAAAACAAAAACAAAATTTAAAAACATACCTCAAGTCAGTCTAGACTCATAGCATCCGTCCATAGCCCATCTACTGCTTCCCATATCACTGAAGACAAAAGATTAGCTAATTATAAAGCATGTCCACGTTACAGTTAACTTGTGACCTCTAGCTGGTGTGCTCAGGGTTTTAAAGTTCACCATGAATTACAATCTGAATGATGCGTTACAAAGACATCAGTGCACACGTATCAGAGGTAGATAAAGCCACTATGTTCAACTCACCTTCAGTTACCATGGGATCAGTGCTGATGATATGACATGGTCATCTGCTGCAAGACAAATGCATCAATAATTGACACCACTTGAGTGTTGGAAGTTTGCCAGATAGACCAGGAAGTTGTGCAATGGTAATGTTTAATAGGCATTATTATGACTTCTAATGCATCTTATGGGACAGTTACACTAGAGACGATGCGTCCAAAATGCAGCAAAATGTACAGCCCAGCACTAGGCTTGTCCCAGCGAAGGTCTGGGACGGGCCACTCTCGTCGGGCCTCGCTCTGCAGCCCTTCAGGAATAGCAGGTTCTAGAACAGAACCGACATAGCCAAGAACATGTGCAGAGTCTTCCTCTTCCAGCACTGTAACACTGAGCCAGACACGTCGTCTGGGTAGCTGACTGAGTGCTGGTGGACAGTAAAGAATATATAGAACTCCCCTTAAAATCCAAACATGCACGACGTTGTCACAAGACCAATTTCAATTTACGCTAAACGACGATGACGTTTACCCAATTGCAAGGACACCAAGTCGCTTGCTTCGTTCATCCCACGTCTACTGCTCTGCCTTCGGTCCACTGGGAAACCATCTCTGAAACAAAAGTTGGAAATCAAAGCGGGTCAAAATACTCTCTCTTGTAATGGTGATGGCCAACTACTCCTGCTAGCCTTAACATTAGCCAGGTAAGTACATTGAGAAAAGATTCTCTTTTACAATACCGACCTGGCTGGAAGTAAAACAAGGGAAAATAAAACCAACTAAACAAAAACATCCAAATTGTAAAAATGTGAAGAGCAAAAAGCACATATTAATGAAGAAAAAATTTGAGATGATTCATAAATAAATGCATATAGTGTCCTTTAACAGTGACTATTACCACAAATATAACGATTTACCCCCATTAGCTTTTTGCAGTACATTCGTTAAGATCACTAGCATCACGCATCGTGGCGGCCACGTGCGACGATTTCCCTCAAAATTAAACATTCGCCAGGTTTAAACAGCACATTTTAATACAGTTACACATTTTTTTGGTAAACGTTTCACAAAAAATTTTTTGTAAAGGATTCAATTCTTACCGAATTCAACTGCACGACGACACGTGCAAGATGTGTGACACAACGAGCTCAGGCAAGAAGGAAGGAGCGGAAGTGACGTACACATAAGATATGGGCTGTCGCTATGCATTGTGGGAAAACGTAGGACGTCCCCAACATTTTGTTACATAGAGTCGAATAATTAGGCTAATGTTACGTTACACGATAGATCTAATCACGTTTGCTCTTTTTGTAACAATGTATTTTCAAAAAGCAATTTAAGATTGTTTTTTTTACCTTCTATTTAAATTTAGAGAAAAAAAATACTAAGCAACAAAAAGTTATCAAGAACACAGAGCTACGGAAGCTCGAGAAGGTCAAAACTCTTTATCACTTCCGTACCCTGTCACGTCTCCACTGACTCAACACCGGTTAAACATTCGCACAAAACGAAAGCACAGGTGCTAGTTAACGGTAAGTCGATGAATACTTGGTTCGTAAAGTGTATTTTTTTAATTAAATTTCGTTTATGTGAACTGAATGTTTCATTGTAATCCTCGTTGTTGAATTGTGAGCGGCTAAATGTACAGCACTTTGCTAGCTTGCTGCGTTAGCTTCCTCGAGGACTTGTGTTATCGCCACGTTAATAAAACCTTTGCTCACCGATTCACCTTCAGACTCTCGATGTGTGAGCTTGAAAGCAACGCCCTGCTTGTGGCTGCTGCTTTTGTGTTGGTTGAAGCTCAGGAATATTCGTTTTTGTTTCGTTTGACAGGTGGGGTCCCGGTGCAAACAGGGTGGACCGTGGGGTCATGTCAGCTGACTGCCACTTGCATTCACCTCCATCATCATCATCATCATCATCATCATCATCATCATGTCACTAGGGGATAGTCCTCACCTGCTGCTTGGCCGGATTCGCTTCCTGAACCGCTGCACTGAGTGTTTTCGGAAGAGCGAGCCGGTTCCAGACAGCCTGTGTTATGTGCCCCGAGAGGTGTGTTTTAAGATCTGCAAGGATTCGTCGTCCAGCTCCTGCGCCGCCGCCGCCGTCTCCGGTTCCACGGGAGGCTCCGGGAAGACGGTGGTGTCCGTCTTTGACAGCCCGCACCAGAGTCCGATTAACAAGAAATTATGCAAGTACACCATTGAGCTCAAGAAAGGGACGTGTATCCGGACCACAGGGGAGGAGTACTGTAATAGCCAAGGCCTCTGGGTCAAGATCAATAAGGTAAAATGTTTCTTTCTGGCTCCTGATACAATTCCATTCTTTTTACCATGTCACACATACTTCCAGGTGGCAAAAGCTCCAGCAATCTCCAATTGTACCTCAAGTAAATAAACCCTTTTTGAAAATCGAATGATAAATGTACTGTAGGTTCAGTTACATATCCCAACACTCGATCACAAGCATTCATTGATCCACTCAGTCACATACACCCGTACAATGGCTGGAGTAATAAATGTACATTCAGAGTCATTCATGGCTGTTAAGGAGGCAGTCTTGCAATCATCTCTGTACAGTGTCGGTGTTTGGTATGTGTGGCAACACAGGGCAATATTTCTTGGGGGAGGTGGGGGGGGGGGGTTGGGTCAACATGCAAAAAAAAACAAAACATGAATTGGTTTTCTATTAGCAACATGACGTATGTATAGGGAATTTGTGAGGCCTTGTGGAGAAATGAGGGGATTTCAAGGATTTTGCTAATAAATGTTGAAGTAAGAGGTTATCGATGGCAAGGGAGTATGAAATCTTTAAGCTATCACCTTATTAAAGTGAGGATCCATTTTGGTGTGTGTGTGTCCAGGAGCAGCTGGAGGAGCACCGTCCAGGGCAAGAGCTGGAGGAAGGTTGGATCCTGGTGTGCAAGCACACCGAGGGTGGCGACAGGCTGGTGCCCGTGGAGTCGCCCGAGACGGTGAGCAGACAGCAGCAGCTCTTTGGCTGTGACCACAAAGCGTGCAACAGGTGGGAGCAGGTGGTGGATGTGGAGAATGCCATGTTCCTAGGATCCAAACCAAAGATAGCAGAGCCGGACGCTGCCGCGGTAGAGAAGCTGAGGTGAGTCTGGGGTAATAAATGTTCAGCATGATTTTTAATAAGAAAACAATATTTTTATTGTTGTTGTTTTTTAATTCATATATGTTAAACTGTCACACAAACATACAAAATGAAATAAAACACTCATGTCATTTAAATGTGATAACATAACACACACACATGGAACACAATACCGTTTGATCACATGCATATGGCAGCTTCCCAGAATAGCGGCTAGTGCGAGAAGCTAACACAGCAGTCTACGTCTTTACTCAGTGCACCACAACCAGATGAACTCACATGCACTACACAGTCACAGAAAATCTAACTCAAACACAAAAAGCTGTACGTTTTCCAGCTGAGATCAAACCTAACACAAAGGGAACAAGCACAGGAGGTACAGCGCGACCAAAATAAAACCAGTAGTAGTCCAAACAGAAGGACTCAAACGCTTCATACCAGTCACAAACATTCCAATTCAAAGTCCTTTGTTTACTAAAAGCTGGTCAGTTTTGTTTATACTTGAGTCCTATCAAGACGAGGGGAACAAAAAAAAATCAGGAAGTCAAAGCTTACCAAAATAAAACTAGTAACAGCACAAACCGATGGATGGACTCAAATGCAGGACACCAGTCACAGTTCCAAAGCAAACTTCTTTGTTCCCAAAAAGCTGGTCAAATAAAACATTGTCTCTGAAATGTCAGGTACATACCCCCGACATGGACATATGAATGCGACGAGGACCTGGTGCACTACTTCTACGACCACATCGGCAAAGAGGACGAGAACCTTGGTAGCCTGAAGCAGAGCGTGACCAGCATTGATGTTTCTTCCTGTTCGGTGAGGAGCAAATACTACTCAAATACTGTATAGAGTACCAGTTGAAAGTTTGGACACAGTTAATGATGAGAAGCTGTACCCAAACTTTACTGGTACTATATGATCCGAAGTCACAAATTATGCTGATCATGTCACTACTAGGAGGATCCCAGCGGCGGCGTGAACAGCCTGACAGACGGTGACACTAAAACGTATTGGGAGAGTGACGGAATGCAAGGACAGCACTGGATACGCCTTCATATGAAGAGGGGGACTGTTGTCAAGTGAGAAGCCACCCCCGCTACTGAAACCAGTGTTGTGTTCCAAATGGAAATTGTTTTTCGATGTGTCATAGTAAGCTGATTTTGACAGTGGACTCCACGGACGACAACTACATGCCCAAGAGGGTGACCGTGTACGGAGGTGAGGGAGACACCCTGAAGAAGCTGAGTGATGTCACCATTGACGAGTGAGCCTCTTACAAATATATGACTTCAATCCACGGATTTTGAATATAGCTTTTAAGCACCTCTGCCACGTTTTGTCTGCAGCAATCTGATTGGGGAGATATGTGTGGTAGAAGACATGTCATCGCACTTGCCAGTTATTGAGGTCCGAATCGAGGAATGTCGGGGTGAGTTCTCATTTGGAACAAGAGAGGCAGTTATTTGTACAAATGTAATTTGGGAGTACTATCAAAAAAAAGTGGATTAGCACGTCTGTTAGAGATGGGTATCTTTCACATTTGAATCGGTACGGGACCAATTCCCAGGCTGATACTCAACAGTACCAATTTAAATCCTTTTGTGTTTGGTAATAAATGTTAATTTGTTTAATAATAAAATCTCAAAAATTATCCATTTAACATTTATTTTCCAATATATAAACTTTGACAAATATAATAGAACAACATCCTAAGTTTAAAACAAATGAGCATTAGGATGTAGTAAAAGTAAATAAAGGTATATTTTATAAATAATGATAAACAATACAAACAATTACATTATTTTTCACTTTCAGCTAACTCTCTACATATTGCTGTATTGAACAGAATTAGGAATTTCAAACTGAATACCGAAACATGAGTCAGTCAGAAATAAATCAAGCTTAACATTCCACCAATACAACTCAGTTTTCTGTTCTGTCATGCAAGTAAATAACTATAATTTATCTCATTAATAATTTTTTTGTAAAACAGTCAATTGGTAAATTCACAGATCACAGTTATAATTATGTTTTAGCATGAAAATATAATTTGGGTTAAGGATTTTGTACTTGTGTATTAACCATTGGGAGCGTATTTGTTTTAAAGAAGAGATTTGATCGAAAAATGACATTTTAATTGCTTGATTGCTTTTATACAAATAGTTGATTCGCTTGTGTGCCTGCCCACCTGTCGTGTGAAATTACACAACCAAACATCCACGAAAATACAATCCATGCTTACTCTGTGTTTATGGCTGCTCGGGTGACTTTTCTTCCAAAGTGAAATTCAGATGCGTGGCTCAAAACGGCTCCGCCCCTGGTCATAACAGTAACGCAAAACTGTACTCGCGTTGGCACACCCAGCAGTAGAGGCTGAATGGGTGAGCAGTGGGTCATATGCATGAGACTGGAACTCCCCACCAAAACTGAAGTGTGGTGTATTTATTTATCTTTGGGGGATGGCCATGTGAGAAAATGGGGCTATTCTTTTTAAAAAATATTTCCTCTTGTGTGTAAATGTGGTGCTTTCTTTGGGAAGATGAGGGGATAGACGTGCGGATCCGAGGCTTGAAGATCAAGTCGTCGTGCGAGCGAGACCTGGGACTGAACGCCGACGTCTTCCAGTCCTCCTACTTGGTGCGCTACCCCCGTCTGCAGGGGACGCCGGCTGATGTCCTTTACCGTCGAGCGCTGATCATCCAAAGGTAGAATCAATTGTAGCCAAGTAAGCCAAATGAAAATGCTCAAATGGTCCAAACTGTTGAAATAATCACTTGATGTTTCTTCCCCCAGGTTCATTTCCTTACTAGACAATGTGCTCCCGCACTTTGTGCCAGCCTGGGACTACAGCCTGGGCACCTTCAACCATATCAAAGTGAGCTTACTGTTGTTATGGTTCTATACAGGTGTATCTCAATAAATTAGAATTAGAAAACTTCATGTATGTCTGTAGTTCAATTCAAAAAATCATATATAGCTTCACTACATAGAGTAAACTATTTCATGGTTTCATGTGTTATTATTTTGATGATTTTGGCTTACAGCTAACAAAAACCCACAATTAACCATCTCCAAAAAATTTGAATGTTATAAAAGAAACCGTCAAAAATAAGCTTGTATGGAAATGAGGTTAGAATTGGTCTTCTGACACGTATTTTTTTTGTTTTGAATGATTCTGTATAATTTATGAGTTTCACTTTTGGAATTGCAATGCTGAAATACAATGAACTCTCCTACAGTATTCAAATTTATTGAGATGCACCTGTATGTTTAAGATGAACCAATTAATTAAAACCGCCATTTTCCCATGGAGCAAGTGTCACTGTCACATTTTATACATCACACCAGATGCTGACATCATTTGATCACATGATACCATACCGCTGTGTTCTGTAACAATATTTTGGGGGGATTTGTATGTGAAAGTCACTGTATGCAGTTTAAAATCTTTTGGCTTTGCTTCTTTCTGTCACCTTCCAGAGCATAAAACAGTTCCTGCTGCAGTCCAAACGTCGCTCAGCGCTGGTCACGCAGTGCCTGAAGGACTCGGAGACCAGCAAACCCAACTTCCTGCCGTGCCTCTACATCAACAGGCGGCTGGCAATGGAGCACAGGGACAACCCCTCACTGGACCCCAGTTGCAAGAACGCCGTGTTCAGTCAGGTCAGCTCTGTTTGCTTTCAGCGTGATGATAATGGTGGAAAACGTACTCAGACTCTTTACTTAAGTAGAAGTGCTGATACTTGTATAAAAAAGATAAAACGGACTCCGAAATGTCATCTGCTGAGGCTGAAAAAAGAAACCAACCTATTTTGACAAAGTGCCTTTGTACTTGTAACCACCCAGGTGTATGACGGCCTAAAACCGTCCGACAAAATGGAGAAGACTTTGGATTATAGGTGGCCTGCTCGTTACGACCAATGGTGGGAATGCAAGTTCATCGCTGAGGGCATTATCGACCAGGGCGGTGGCTTCCGGGACAGTCTGGCCGACATGTCCGAGGAGCTGTGTCCCAGCTCGGCCGAGTGTCTGATGCCGCTGCCTTTCTTCACGCGAACATCCAACCAAGTACAACGGACTTTAAAAGCAAACCTTTAACTCAAATTTTACCATTATTAACGTGTATACAAGTGCAGTACAAGGAGAATTAGGATGAGAGTCCTAATAAACATATGAGAATGAGCACAATAACAGGAAGTAGAAACCTACCAGAATAAAAAAAGCAGTCACAGTATAAACAGATGGAACAGTCAGGGGAAATTCAAAATCAAGGCAATTTCTTCACAAAAAGTTGGTCCCACTGAGAGACCTATCAAGGGAACGGGCACAAAGGAAGGAAGTCGAAACATAAGATAAAAGCAGTAACAGCGCAAACATCTTGACTCAAAAAGTTTAAATCGAAGTCCTTTGTTCTCAAAAACAGCAATTAGAAAACTACCAAATAAAAGCAGTAACAAAGCAACACTTGTGATCACCCATTTCCAGTTATAATGGACCTCAAATGTTGTGCACACCGTCTTAGTCTTGAGAGTCTCCTTCTGGCTGAAAGGAAGTCTAATGAGATGCTCAGATACTTTCCTGACATGTTGAGATTACATATTACAGTTACATGTCAGGGAAACAAAATGTAAGGCATATTTTACCCAAATTTACAGTTGATAATTTTTTTTCTCTATTGCCATTAATTTTGTGCTTTCTTTCCCCTCAGGGTGCCCTGGAGGCCAGAGACTACTACGTTCCTAACCCATCCTGCAAAGAATTTCACAAGTACGAGTGGATCGGGCAGCTCATGGGCGCAGCACTTCGAGGGAAAGATTTCCTCGTGGGTGATTCTTGTCTTCTTGATTCTTTTGTCTCGTTTGCAGCCATAGTTGATTTTGTTGTTTTTCTTGTTCTTGTTGGTTTTTCCGATCCAATAGGTTCTGGCTCTCCCCGGCCTGGTGTGGAAGCAGCTGACTGGGGAGGCTGTCAGCTGGAACAAAGACTTCCATGCTGTTGACTCTGTGCTGGTGAGGATATGTGTAGACTATTTCTATTAGTTAGAAATATAATATATAAATTATGTATTTATAAATATAGACTTTTTTTTTTTCTTTTATATATCATATCCATATTTACGAGATAAAAATGTAATAAATAAATACAGCAACAGAAATCTGTCCTGAGTAATGGAGACAGTCGTAGCTACAATAAAACATTTTATTATGATTAATAGTTGATAATGATTTAAAAAAAAAAATCATGTTCCTACTTTTTATGACATTAAAACATACTAATGGCAAAAAAAATGAATTTGCATCATTTAAATATTATAATGACAAGGCTTCTTTGTATTCATTCATTTATTTTATTGTATTTAGAATACAGGAACAAAATGGTAGAAAATAAACATTATAAAATATTTTGAATTGACACCAATAAAAAGTTTTTTTAACATAAATTAAATAATAACCAAACATTTTGTTTTACAATTATTTACTGTTATTAGAATTAGCATCAATTAGGTCAGATTTTTAGAAAAACACATTTTATCAATAATGTTTAAACATTTAAAAATGACAGGAAACAAACCAAACATACCGTAATTTGAATTAGCATAGTAAAAATAATATGCATTTTATTTTTTTATGATCCATATTGTGATGTAGGTACATTAATCAATTGAGTATTTATTTGTAGACTAAATTATAAAAATACTATTTATTTTAACAATACAGGTATTGTTAAAAAATTTAAAAGCATCTTTCTAGTACCCCCTGCAGTGGAGTTAAATTACCCCCCGAAGGATTATTTGAGAACATGTCAAATTTATAAAATTTAAACTAAATAATCTACATGTATACATGTATGTAGGCATAATCTTAAATCCAGTTTCATCCTGATGTTATCCAGATTATGCTGAAAGCTTTAATCTGAATTGTGCATGGAAAAGGTCACTTGTCTGTTGGCTGTGTTGTCAGGTCAACCTGCTGGACGCCATGGACAACATGGACCGTGAGACGTTTGAGTTCCGTTTTGGTGAGGAGCTGGTGTACACCACGCTGCTGAGCGACGGCCAGATGGTGGAGCTGGTCCCGGGCGGTGGCAACGTGGCCGTCCGCTACGAAGACCGGCGCGAGTTCATCCGCCTGGTGCAGAAGGCTCGGCTTGAGGAGAGCAAGCAGCAGGTTTGTTGCAACGCGTTTGTCCCAAGTGCCGACGGTCGAAATGTGCACTGTACGCTTCATCTGGCTGTTTTTGGCATCGCAGATAGCGTCGTTACAAGCTGGGCTGCTCAAGGTAGTCCCGCAGGCGGTCCTTGATCTGCTCACCTGGCAGGAAGTGGAGAAGAAGGTTTGTGGAGACCCGGAGATCAGTGTGGAAGCTCTCAAAAGACTCAGTGAGTTGACTGCACACTTTGTTATTGTGCGGTAATGCTAATGAAAGCTGTCATTTTTTTTTGCCCTTTTCCCATCTTGCTCTTCTGTATAAACAAAATGGGGGTGATGTAGTGGATCTACAGTGGTGCCTTGAGATATGACTGATCCAACTTGGAAGTTTTTCTTCGTACGAACTGTCATTTGGCTGATTTTTTTGTTTTGTTTTTTCTTTTACTATGATTTGTGAGCAAAACAATTAGATATGAGCACTATATTGTGGCAGTGAATGCTGTGTATTTTAAACAACCACATCGCTTTACCTTAAAGTCTGTTTAGCCTAATGTTAACAAACAATGCAGAACTTCATAGGTGGACTAACGAATAGCATCTGTGTTAGAACCCTTTGAGCAACAGATATTTGAACAAACAACAGAACAGGAGAGAGAGAGGGGAAAGCACCTGTGTTTAAGGGAATGGTAGAAAGGCGGAACAGGGGAGTGAAGTATAATGCTGACACTCACTTACCCCATTTATGTGGAAAGCAATTTTGTCGCAGTCCCACAACCATTTGATCTCACTAGATGCTGACGTCATCTAATTATCTAATTGTGGGATGTCGCTGTGTGAAAGCTTTATTGAATTCTGTGTAAAAAGCAAATGCATTGGGAAAGCTGTGTGAACGAGGCCAATATGTTTCTAATGTGTTTGCCAGCTGGCTACGAGGACCTGGAACAAGATGATATTCGTGTGCAATACTTGTGGGAGGCGCTGACCAACTTCACCAACGGTCAGTCGACTCTCCTTCTCTCTTCATCCTCAAAGCATGAATCCAATATGAAATCTAATGTTTGTTTTCTTTTCAGAGGACCGCAGCAGATTTCTGAGGTTTGTGACTGGTCGAAGTCGTCTTCCTGCCCCCATCTACGTCTTCTCTGACAAGCAAGTATTTTGGCAAGTACAATAATGACTGAAAGACTTGCAAGCTGACACGTTATCCTTTTAACTGTTTTTACATCCTGCTGTAGCTCCGAGGGCGACGCGCTTCCGCAGTCTTCCACGTGCTCCAGCACACTCTATTTACCCAACTACCCGAGGTAGGTGGTCAGAAGCCTAAAACTACATATCGTGACTTTATTTTTATATTTATATGACCCCTCTGAATGCTGCATGTGTGGCTTTTGTCGCCACAGCGCCAAAGTTTGCGAGGAGAAGCTCCGCTACGCCGCCTACAACTGCGTGGCCATCGACACGGACGTGAGCCCTTGGGAAGAGTAACCACTCGGAGTTTCGCTGCACACTCATCACTTTTCCAAGGAAGAACTACCAAGTCATCACAGTTGTAAATAATAGAGAAAATAATAAAGAAATATATATGGAAACCTTACTGTTTTTGTGTGACTGTCTCCTAAGATAGACACTAATTTTAATTATAATATGTGTAATATACCTGCAATGAGCTCTTGACCAGTCCAGGGTGTACCCCGCCTCTCGCCCCGAAGTCAGCTGGCATAGGCATCAACTCACCCGTGACTGTAAAGAGGACCAAGGCTATGGAAAATGGATGAATACAACCTAAGGCTCAAGCGAATTAAGCACATGCTTACGGCCACGAGCCCCCAAGAACACTTAACACAGGCTCGAGTATTTAGGAAGAACAGTGAGTAACATGAAAAAAGAACGGTTACCACTACATAAAAATGTTATTGTTTGGATTAATGTTGGTTTACATTTTGTTTACTAGAGCTTTTGCATATTTTTACATAGTTTGAAGACCTAATTATTCAACTTGAATATTTGTTTGTTTTATCATTGTTATCACCTTATTTCACCTATATCTGTTCAGTTATATCATGATTTGCTTGACATTTACTGTAATATTTTGTTTTTGTACATTATATTTTTTTACTATAATACATTGTGTTTGTAATAATACATTTTATTTTAAGCATCTTTCAGCAAACTCAGACACGAAGCAACAAAACAGTTGGTAAAATCACAGAGACAGGCGCCATGGAGGTGTCTGCTGGCTCTGGAATTGTGGTTAGTACTGCTATTACTTTAAAATGCAGGATTTTACATGACCTATAGGTGAATCATAACTATTTTTTTAAATGAATGTACGTAAAATTGTAAGTATTTTTTTTTAAATATATATTAATCTACAGAGTGGTATTTCTAATATTTTTCATTTACGCACATAAGGTAACTCAGTCAGAATATTAGCAATAGCTCCCATGCCACAGTTTTGAACATATAACAGTCGTTTATTTTAATTTTATATTTCTTTCAATAATTAAAAAAAATAATAATAATGTCTTTCTTTGGATCTGGTCATGACGTTTCAGTGGTAGCTGTGACAGGTGAGGGAAGAAATTATTTTAAAAATGTACGAGGACATTTATTAATAAAATATACACCATATAATATATATATATATATATATACTAATATATTTCTAATAAAACTTTGAAATTATTAAAGAATATACTGTATAATGTGCAGAAAATTTAATTTTTCTTTGTCTACTTCATAACAAACTTCAAACCTCGTTGAGATATGTGTTCTCGCGAGAACACATGGCTTGAAACTTTCCCATAATCCCTTGCGGGTCCTCTTTCAAGCCGGCGCCTGAGAATGGGTACGTGTTTTGATGCTCGGGTTGGAGGGAGAATCCTTGGCCATCTGTCTTTATATCCCAGGAATGCTGACCTTGCTTACAAATATATTAAGGCTAAACATAGATGGAGTCGATGCGTTTTCAACTTGATTACGCGCGGGCCTCCTACAATGTTTGAAGGAAGTCGTTTTCAGTGGATGTGTGAAATGCTCCAAGATGGCTCCTCGCTAGCCATATCTCGAGCTCTTGACGCCGAATTACGGCGGAGCACGCGTGATTTTGTTTTTGGGAGAAGCTAAGGTATTTTTGTTGTTGTTTTGATGACGTTGTAGGGGTTATTGTCACGTAGAGACTGGTAATAAGTTGCTAAAATTTACCAGGTGATGTTGAAGTCACTGTTAGCATTATCCGCTAGGCTGCTCGTGTCGAGTCAAATAGCTTATTTTGAATATGACGTGTATTTTTTTTATGTTAGGATGAAAAGTGGAATTCAACCAATTTTCACTTATACTCGTCTTTTTTCAACATTTGCTGTTTGCTGCTAACATTACCAAAGTCTGTTTACCTAGTGCAATGCTGTTAATACATAAAATCGTCTCATGACTGCTTGAGTGACATGATGAAACTTTTAATGCAGAGTCCAAATATACAATGTGGACAACCTACCTTGGAGAACTGATTGCTCAAGCATAACCTGATAATGCGCAGTGTTCATATACAGATATGTTTGCCAATCTTTCAGTTTTAAAAAAAATCATTTCCCAGGTATCTCAAGGGACAACTGGCACAAACGCCGCAAGACCGGTGGCAAACGAAAGCCCTACCACAAGAAGAGGAAGTATGAACTCGGGCGACCTCCAGCAAACACAAAGGTAAGCGCCAAATGTTGTTTCTCATAATTTTGCGTGAGTGATGAAAAACGGACCTTAGGTAGGTCT
This sequence comes from Phycodurus eques, assembly GCF_024500275.1. Lineage (NCBI taxonomy): Eukaryota > Metazoa > Chordata > Actinopteri > Syngnathiformes > Syngnathidae > Phycodurus > Phycodurus eques. Next base: position 16,800,195 of record NC_084537.1, read on the forward strand.
TATTTGTACCGTTTTGGTGCAAAGCTTTGGACCTACCCGTGCTAGGCCTTGTCATAGTTACACTGACACGCATATTAAATAAATGAGGACTGGTTGACTGCAGATGTTGTTGAAGGTTAACAAAACTTTTTTTTCCCGTCAAGATCGGTGCTCGCCGTATCCACACCGTGAGGGTCCGTGGTGGGAACAAGAAGTATCGTGCCCTGAGGCTGGACGTTGGCAACTTCTCATGGGGCTCTGAGTGTAAGTGTCCAATCCAAGACTGTTCTCAAGGTTTCCGGAGATGTTCAATGAAGATAACTTTGTCCAGTTCTGCTACTGAATGCAAGTGCTGATAGTTTAGACTCTGAGAACCCATTACACAACGGGAACACCAATTTATCATAAGTCAGGTGAAATAAATCGGTGCGTTTCTTTTTGCTCAGGCTGCACACGCAAAACCAGGATCATCGACGTGGTCTACAACGCCTCCAACAATGAGCTGGTCCGAACCAAGACCCTGGTGAAGAACTGCATCGTGCTAATTGACAGCCTCCCCTACAGGCAGTGGTATGAGGCTCACTACGCCACTCCTCTTGGACGCAAGAAGGGCGCCAAGCTGGTGAGTGACCCAGGTTTGACTGCCAAATAAGTGTCGTCTTTCTGTGAAGATAACTTTGTCCAGTTCTGCTACTGAATGAAAGTGATGCTACTGAAGACTCAGAGAAAGAACTGTCATCCACCCTGACATGTTTAACGTGGCAGCTGTCTGATTTATACGCTTTAGAGCTAAAATGTCCCCAACCCTTGTACTATAGACTCCTGAGGAGGAAGAGGTCCTGAACAAGAAGAGGTCCAAAAAGACCCAGAAGAAGTATGATGAGCGTAAAAAGACGGCCAAGATCAGCCCGCTCTTGGAGGAGCAGTTTCAGCAGGGAAAACTGCTTGGTGAGTCCGAGGGGGCTTAATTAGGTCTAGTACTCGTTTTTAAATGCAAAGTGCTATTATTAAAGTGGCTGTCTGTACATGACAAGAATTTCCACCCAAATAGAGCCCTTGTAAATCTACGAGTCATCAAAATGTTACAAACAACCTCCATACCTCCTATAGGCGATTAAAAAGATAACCGGTGCAGTGTTGCGATAGAAATATTTACTGCAGCAAACGTGACACCTGTAAAGCTGATTTTGAAAGACAGAAGTGCTACTTTATGCAGAGTGGCTCAAAAGCTGCTAAGAGTTTAAAGAAAAGTTTGCCAAGCGTGGGAAAACCGTCCTTTATGGTCAGCTTTTAGTATTATTAACTACAATTAAAAGGTACTGAATTTAACGACTGTATTAAGTTGTATTAACCTAGAGTAATTTGATAAATGTTGCAATCAGTACAGTGAGAAAAGGCTGCAGATTTAAACTGTTGCCACTAATGTGGCCTGTTTGGAAAAATACTATTAATACAGAAGTTCTGTATATCCCTGAATTTATTCCATGTGGAAACAACATGTGAACATACAGGGAATTGGTATTTCATTATTTGGGGTATACTGATTTTAAAATGTGTATGGATAGTATGTATGTCCCTCATTACTGTACTTAAAAGGCATTTTCTACAGTTGAGTTATTAAAAAAACATCCCTGTCCACTTTGAAGTGATGTCATATTGTAGTTATTGTTCTTGAAATGTCTAAATCAAGTGATGTACTTGAATGGCTGAAAGGGAACAGGAAGTCAATTTTAAATCCACGGTCTTCTTCCTGCTTGCAGGCTGCATTGCCTCCAGACCAGGCCAGTGTGGACGAGCAGACGGCTACATCCTGGAGGGCAAGGAACTGGAGTTCTACCTGAGGAAAATCAAGGCCAAGAAAGGCAAATAAATGTTTGATACGCCAATAAAAAAAAAAAATCTAACAAATGTCTCAAGTTTGTCATGGTGCTTACTCTGAGTTGGTGAAAATTTTTTCTCCAAATTTGGTCCTTTTCATATTTTTTACATTGTCTTGTTTATTTATTTTCTTTTACAAATTATTGGCCAATATAAAGTGTTGAGCATCTCATGCTCTCATTGACCATGCAATGTAGATGCTCTACATATTTTTGTTTTCCTGAAAGTGATTGTTTTGGAGATGCAGGATTCTACCCAATATCAGCATATTTTTAAAAAAAGTGTTGCTGTGAAACCAAACTATACAGGCAACGTTTAATTGTTCAAACTCCCTTAAAGGTGTATAAACTATAACAAACATTTAAATACTTATTTGAAGGTTACTTTTAATTCCATTTTAACATTAAGTGTAACAACTATGGCGCATTGTACTGAGCTACCACCGAGTTCTATGGTTATCACACTGCAATTAGCATTGGTGTTGCAAGAATAAAAATCATGAGCATTTACATTATCTAGGGTCTTGTAATATCCATCCAGTTTCTATGCCTCACTGAGGTTGTGGGTGTATTTGTTGCATTCGCAAAAATCTTACATTTTTCATGTATAACTACAATGAAAATTACTTTTGAGGCGTTTGACGACTACACCTACTGAATAACTGAGGAGCAAGGCAGGCTCTGTTGTGGGCACAGAGATGGACAGCGTTATGGACAATCCACGGCATCCGCTGCACGCCACCATCTCCAGGCAGGGGAGCAGCTTGAGTGACAGGCAGCTGTCACAGCCCTGCTCTCCTGACAAACTGGCAAAATCCTTCCTTTTCCCCATGCCATGCATGCGGCCTTTTAATTCCACCCTGGGAGGGAAACCCTAATATCACATCCCTCAACTCTTCCACACTAATCATTATGCACCTTATTGGAATTATGACTATATCTATCTATCCATCATGAAAAACACTGTTACCCTGTGTTTAGCAATAATAGAAATATGAGCCATATCGTAAGTCTGATATTTTTGCTCACCTTACATTTGTCATAATCATTCACCACTAAATTCACAACAAACGTGGCCCCCTCTAATCCCCCGGTTTGTGCTGGCCGCATGGAACGTGCTACAAAAGACACTTGAAGGGTGTAAAACATTAGGTAACAGGACCGCAGTACTAGGGTAAAGTTCACTCTGCAGGGCCACCGTGGATCACGTGACTGAATGCGCCGCCGTGATTGGCCAAGCGTGGCTTCATATTCGAGTAGGGCAGAGCAGTCGGATACTTGTCTTGAATTGAAGCAGCGGTAATGCTCTTGAATAGGGTGAGTGGCTATCATGTTTTTGAAACGTTGCTAATGTGTATATTAGTCCAACCAACACATTCGGTCACTTTGAGTCAAATAAAGGTGGCTAACTTGTGCCCACACATGCGAGCTAACGAAGTAGGTTAACGTTAGCTTGTTTTTAACGTCTGTTTTAAGGCTGTTTGACGTTGGAATGTGTTCCGATAAGTGTATTCGCGACACCTGACCTACTGCAGTGATGGTTTCAATAGTACTGGACTGAAGTGTGAATACCACCACTTCCAGGTACTTCGAGCGGGGATGCGCTGCGGTGTCGCCCGGCTCCAGAGCTCCAGTGCCGCGGCCACAGAAGCAGGAACTTCAGGCGGGCACTCTGCAGCGGCAACCGGCTTCTCGTTTGGTTGGTAGTCTCAACATCTTCGCTTAATTTAAACGAAGCGTGTTTATCCACTTTTTGTTACTTGATTTGATTGGTTAATTAAGAAATACATTTGTCCAGCCACGGTTGGGATGAGACAACTAGGAAACCGCTTAGCCAATCGGAAGCCTGAAGAAAGTAATTTCAGGAAAAGGCAACACATCAGGGGGAAAATGGACCGTGTCAAAATTTGAATTAATAAGATAATAAAACTCAGCCCAAGTGTAGATGAATAGTAAAAATAGGTATCCCAAGCTATACCCCCCCCCCCTTCCAAAAAAACAATTTGTCATTTCAAACTTGCTCTTAAAATTAAGGCTTGCATATGCTTTAAGTTTGGAAAAATGCATCTTAAAAAAAAGATTTACCATGTTTCCCATTGGCTCATCTCTCTTTTACTAACTGCTTCACATGTGCAACAAGAGCGAATAAAACGCTACACCTCCTGCATGCTAAATGTGCATACTAAAGCACAAAAAAATATGTGGCTAGCCACGACTGTTGAAATAAATGTAAATAAGCTAGTTTCGTGAATTGGCTGCTCCACTGTAAAATGTAATGATACACCAGTCATAATTCAATAAACTATATTGTAAATTGTACCGTTATGTTTCTGGTGTAATGGAGCATTCTAAAAGGAAAGTATAATCAAATTGTCTCAAGGTGTGAGGTACTGAGTTGAGTAGAGAGTGAAGGGCTGGAAGTTTTTTTAATTTATTTATTTACACGCACATGCTTAATTGAGATTCGGGAACTAAACTTGTTTTAACAATTATTTGTACATTTAAAAAAAAAAAAAAAATCACACGCGGGAGTGCTATACTACTGTATATATTTTTGTGACTGGAACTCGTTCATATGCACAAGACTGCAGGAAATTAAATTTCTCCAAGTGCTATTTAAGTTAAGTGACAACCATTTATGACATAATCAGTTATTCAGTTTGGCAAACGGTGGGTGGCATTAGCTGTCAGCGTGACATATAACTAGCTGAAACTTTGTTAATGTTGACCAAAAAAAATTAAACGAAGCTTGTTTCACTTGAATGGTGCAAGTGGGACAATTATTCCACTGGCTTGCCGCTTGGCTGAGTTTGCACACTTAATCATATGAGCACACCTGGAGGTTTGCAGTGACATCGCTGGCTTCTCTCCTTGCCTTCATCCTCCTCTGAAGACTTCATGCTTTAAATCAAATGTTATTTCTGAGAAAAGGTTCATCTTTGCGACATTGAGTTTTTAACAACCCACAGTAATGTTAGCTTTCCACTGACTACTGATAAAGCAGCTCAATGTATTCTTAATACCTGTGGGGTGGGTTGATATGTAAAGTTAAAGGTCCCAGTGCTGTTGTACTGCATATGCATATCATTGCTCACTCCTTGTCCAATCAAATTGCTTGGTCAGAAGCAACTTGTAGAATTCATATTTATGTGGCATTTGTTTATTTTTACTTTATTTGCTGAAACAATAAATCATTGTTCTTATTAATGCATCAAAAAATCAGTTGCCCAGTAGAAAATATATATTTTTAACAATCTTTTTGCTGTCTCCATCACGCAGAGCTAACAGATCAACAGCGAGAGTTCCAGCAGCTAGCTCGCAAGTTTGCACGTGAGGAAATTCTCCCACATGCGGCACAGTATGACAAAACCGGGGAGGTGAGTCTTCTCCTAAACGATGTGGTGTGTAATATGGTCTGTAACATTACAGTTTGACTTGATTTGTATTTCTTTTTGCAGTACCCAGTACCTATCATCAAGAAAGCTTGGGAGCTTGGTCTGATGAACGGTCACATTGCAGAGCAGTATGGTAAGTTTGAATAGTGAATTTACAGCATTTTTTTTTTTTAACTGATTTTTTATTTTTTTTTATTTTAATAAGGTGGAATGGGCTTGTCCATCTTCGACAACTGCCTCATCACGGAGGAGCTGGCCTACGGTTGCACGGGAGTGCAAACTGCCATCGAGGCGAACTCTCTTGGCGTAAGAGCTCTTGAGCATGTCTGCTCATTCCCAGCCAAATATTTCCAGTTAAATGTGTTGTTTGAATAATGAAGCTGGTGATTAAGACTCTCTGTGCCTTACAGCAAATGCCTGTTATAATTGCTGGCAATGAGGTGCAGAAGAAGAAATACCTAGGGAGGATGACAGAGGAGCCTCTCATGTGTGCAAGTACCTTCATTTAAAAAAATAAATAAAAATCTTTTGGAAGTTTTTCCCTGAATGAATGTAGTCTACAATAGAATCTCATGGGCTTGCTGCACACTGAGCAACGCAAGGGTTTTGCAACTAGTTTTTATGTGGGTGACTGAGTTTTGCTACAATTTAGATAATAGGGGAACAATGTCTTAATGGCCAATACAGTGATGAGTCAATTTCATATCGATCCATGTTGGCATCACATAAATCCCAAAGAAAAAGCCAACCCCACTTTCAATTAAACTCCTTAGATCTCTGCGCTGAAGACTTGAATTTTCAATTTACCGTTGTATACCTTTTTTAAGCTTGTGCACATTGTTGTGTCGCAGGCATACTGCGTCACAGAGCCTGGAGCGGGATCAGATGTGGCGGGTGTCAAAACACGAGCGGTGAAGACGGGCGACGAGTACGTGGTCAACGGCCAGAAGATGTGGATCACAAATGGTGGCAAAGCCAACTGGTTTGTATTGAGCACATAAGCTATGAAGTTGTGATCATCCGAAGGTACTTCTATCTAGATTGTCGTCTTCTGTTCCCAGGTACTTCCTGCTGGCGCGCACGAACCCTGATCCCAAATGTCCCACCAATAAGGCTTTCACCGGCTTCATTTTGGATGCGGACACACCTGGAGTTCAAATAGGAAGGAAGGTAAGATGTTGGCTTGCCATTTAACCAGTTTTTATTTATGCAACTGCGAATGGGAAGAGGTCTTCATTTATGCACTTTGTTTGTACACTGAATACCCTGAAATAGTTTGTTTGAAATTGGTTAAAATTAATGTTACAAGGAGACTTATGCAATTTTTCCCATAAAGCTCTCCGGTCTCAATTCTTCAAACTACACAAAGGATAAAGAATTGCATTGCACTTAACAGGTCTAAAAAGGTCGATACTGAACTGTAATAGATGGTGACAATGGACAACTATTGTTTACTCTAAATGAGTCACCAACTCACTTGAACAGTTCATTGGCACAATGTTGCCACCAGATGGCGCCAAGGTAATATTTATTGCTTTTACCAAAGGACAAAAACAGCAGTGAGTAACTGCTAATAATTAGTTGCACCCAAAAATATGCAAAAGATGTATTCCCCCCCCCCCCCCGTTGCTATTCAGACAACAGAATTGTCAATTATTTCAGTATACACACTTTCTGTGACATTTTTATTTGGTGTGCTATGAGATTTTTAATATAAAATGTACTTTAGCTCAAATAGTGCTTCCCCCTCTGCCAACTGCAGGAAATGAACATGGGCCAGAGGTGTTCTGACACACGAGGCATCACGTTTGAGGATGTGAGGATCCCGAAGGAGAACATCCTGCTCGGCGAGGGGGCTGGGTTCAAGATCGCCATGGGGGCCTTCGACAAGACCCGGCCTCCTGTAAGTCACATTACGCCCAAGCCACGTGGGTGTGTGTTTTTTTCTTTCTTTCTTCCATTTAGCTAATTAGACTTGCTGATTGTTACACAGGTGGCAGCTGGAGCCACTGGGCTGGCTCAGAGGGCCCTCGATGAAGCCACCGCTTACGCTCTGGAGAGGAAAACGTTTGGCAAAGTGATTGCTGAGGTTTGTTCCTAAGGGTTATTTAATGGTGTATACTTTCTTGTAGCCCCTATAAAGCATAATTACCGTGACATACTAAACAGCATTTTACCAGCAGTGTAAAAGGATATCTTCTCTTTTTTTGGCAGCACCAGGCCGTCTCTTTCCTGCTCGCCGAGATGGCGATGAAGGTGGAGCTGGCGCGCATGGCGTACCAGCGTGCCGCCTGGGAGGTGGACCGCGGCCGGCGCAACACATATTACGCCTCCATCGCCAAGGCCTTCTCCGGCGACATTGCCAATCAGGTGGCCTCGGACGCCGTGCAGGTGTTTGGTGGCAACGGCTTTAACAGCGAGTACCCGGTGGAGAAGCTGATGCGCGACGCCAAGATCTACCAGGTGGGTGTGGCTGCGTGCAATTTGTTTTGCAGCGGTGGGAGGTAACAAATACTTCATGGTACTTCATTTTTTTTCTCCCAGGTGTCTATTTGACTACTTTTAACTTCCTAAGTTTGAAAATAACTATACTCATTAGGTTGTCAAATTTAGCTTATTACTTTTAAGAGTGAAACTACTGTCAGTTTTTTTTTTATGACAAGTAATCAAAACTGGCATAATTGACAGTAAAAATTACATTTTGTAGTCATGTAAATTGCAGTCTGTACTTTTACTTAAGGAGATGAATAAGTACTTCCTCTACCAGGGTCTATTTATTTTTTGAAACACATCTGTACTTTTGCAATGCTTTGTAACATTTGCTGCTTTCTTTCGTAGATTTACGAAGGCACTGCTCAGATCCAAAGGCTCATTGTGGCCCGTGAACACCTAGCAAAGGCCAAGAAATGAACCTGTTGAATAAAATTTTTGTATAAGTGTATGAAAATAAAGTATTGACCTTGCATATAATTTGCCTTGTCATCATCGCCTGATTGCCTTTCTATGTGGAATTCAGATGGGAAGTTCATACTGTTGTAACGCTTGACTTTTTTTCAGTACTTAACGCAAATGACATACACATGCGGCACCAGAATGTGAGTTGAATTATGAAAATCGTATGTACAAATGTTGTAGGGGGGGGGGGATCATGTCTGCATTGTTTTGCTACAAATGTGCCCATTACCATATACAACTTGTGCAAATAAAGCTTTCTTTAACAAAAACATTTTTAGGTGAAGTTCATAAATAGGGTTTCATTGTATTGCTGCCACTCCACTCAGACTAACTGGTGAATCTGATAACATGTACTGCAGGCCACACCCATTAAAGGCACACAGAAAATCGGTTTTGTTCTGTTCACACTCTTACTTTTAGCGCTTTTTTTGGGGGGGGGGATTTTAATGAGGAAACTCATTTATACAATATGTGAAACACATAATATAACTTGAAAAATGGCAAATCCAAAAACCTGTTTAATAAAACTTGATTTATGTATTAGTTCAGTCTCTCGCAGCAGACCATTACATATGCAGAGCTGTTATCAGAATCCTCTTTTTTTTTTGCCAACTATGTCCAAAAAACACAAGGAATTTGTCTCCGGTATTTGCAGCCGCTCTAGTACGACAACAGACAGTCAATTGACAGAACACTTTGAGACAAAGACATTGACAAAAAAAATCACACAGCAATAAAGGGTTGCTAGTTATCTGGTAATGCCGGTAAAAAAAAGTTTTTTTTAATATAATGAGTGGACTTTCCCAGTTTCCTTGACAACAGCTTCTCTGTGGTAGCTCCTAGATCCTCACTCCAGTGTGAATATACAACAATTGAGAGCCTTGGTCACTTTGCAGCATCAAACACACCCTCTGTGTTGTGTGTCCGTATGTGTGTCGTGAAAGCCGGCCTACAAGTAAAGCGATTGCCACACACTGAGCAACAAAAGGACTTTTTTCCTGTGTATGTTCTCATGTGTGACTCCAGGTGTGACTTTTGATGGAAGGCTTGCCCACAATTTGAGCAACTAAATGGTTTTTCTCCCGTGTGCGTTCTCATGTGCATTACAGTGTTTGACTTATGAGTGAATGTCTTCCCACATACTGTGCAAGCGAAAGGTTTTTCTCCCGTGTGGGTTCTCATGTGCATTCCAATGCTGTCTTTTCGAGAGAATGTTTTACCGCAAACTGAGCAACTATAGGGTTTTTCTCCAGTGTGCATTCTCATATGTGATACTGACCTTGACTTTTGTTTGAATGTTTTACCACACACTGGGCACCTGAAATGTCTTTCGTCCGTGTGTTTTCCCCGGTGTGCTGTAAAAAGGGGCTTTTGAGAGAAAGATTTCCCCCCCACGTGGGTTCTCTTGTGTCTAAGCATGTTTTGTCTTCTAACAAATCTTTCACCGCAAACTGAGCAGGCGAAACATTTTTGACGCTTTTGCTTAGTCTTCTTCTTCTGACCTTTCCACTCTACAACGCTGCTATAGGTTTCTTCCATGTTGTCGCTGTCTGACAGTGGAGCAAAGAGGTCTTCCAATGGCGGCCCTCCACGGTGGTCTCCACTTGGACTGCGAGGAGGAAGCTGTGACAGCTCTGCCTCATTTTCACTCTGCGTAGAAAATCCAGTCAGTGGTAAATTGCTGACATCAGCCGCCTCTTCATCCTTAACATGGAGGGGCTCTGGATCCTCCTCTTCCTCCTTCACATGGAGAGGCTGTGGATCTTCCTCATTAACACAGGGGGGCTGTGGATGCTCCTCATCCAAACAGGAACTCTGCAACTGCTGCTGAGGGGGGTGACCAATCAACTGCTGGACATCTACAAGGCAACGTAAGCACAGTCTAGATCATAAGTTCCCAAACTGGGGTTCCCGAGCCATGGCTCGGGGGTGTCTACAAAATAATTTGCACTAACTTATGTTGTATCATTTTAAAAAGCCCGTACAAAAAAAAAGAAAGAAAAAGAAATGCATGCCAGCGCGCCAAACTAATTCTCCTCCTCCTTACTTGAGCTTTGGGCCAATTAAAAGCTCTGCTGTTATTATCTGATATTGATATTAGCGGCTGGTTAAAAAAAAATGCTGCAGCGAGACTTTTGACGTTAATTCAGGGTTTTTCTAAGTACTATTTCTATAGTCATATGACATCTAGGTAACGTTCCGATTGGCTGGTTGGGAAACTAACATGTCGGCCATTATTGTTGTGCATGATCGCTAGTTTTAAGTTATTTGTAGGAGCTGGGGGGGAACGTCCTCTTCCATATTTATACATAGGGGCGTTCTGTAAAATAAATGAACTGTTGTAAACAGTAAGTAGAAGTTGAGTGAACCGACCTTCGACGCGTAGCACAATTTGAGTCTTGCAAACTGCTTCCAGTTGTTGTCTTTGTTGCTCGTTCTCCTCTCTCGCTCGGCAAAGTTCCTCCTCGTACGACGCTATCGTCTTTTCAAACAGTCCGAAGATTTCATCGGCGGCCGCAATGAGTCGCTCCCTCACCAATTCTTTCAACATTTTGACGTCGACTACAGCTGCACCTCAACGACTACACTGACTTTTTCTTCGTGGTGTTTAATGGACTGCGGTCAAGCCAGCCTCCACTCGTAAAGTAGCAGTCAAGCCAGCCGCCCCTAATTTTGTTCATACCAGGCATTACGGTAATAAAACGCCAACTCGCGACGAAAACCACCTTCAAAATAAAAGCCTCCCAATCATACGGACGTCAATGCTCTTCGGTTAAGGAATGCAACTTGCAAGGTTAATATAATTGACTCTTGAGATGCATTAAAAAAATGTAGTTTATTTGATATATTATGAAAAATAAATGGTCTGCACTTATATAGCGCTTTATCTACACCATCATCGTGCCCAAAGCGCCTGACAAAGCCTCACATTCACACACACATTCATAAACCAATGGGGGACTGCTGCCATGCGAGGCTCTGCCAGGCCCACTGGGAGGAAATTAGGGTTCAGTGTCTTGCCCAAGGACACTTCGACATGCGGACAGTCGTAGCAGGGATTCGAACCTGTTCTACCTACCGAGCCTAAACCACCCCAACATAATCCCATTGGTATCGCAAGACAAATCCAGATCTGTGTGACAGACCACCAAGGACTCCACTAAAAGAGGTTTGATGAAGATCTGATATTGTATTTCAAAATAAAAGTATAAGAAAACTGCATATTTTGTTGTCATTACCCATGACTGAAAAAAAATCTGTTAAAAAAAAAATCTGAGCTATCACAACACCGGTCCAGTTCTGGGGGCACGACTCAATCCCAGGTCTCCAACAAAAGAGGTCCCACCCAAATCTGATGTGGGCATTTCAAAATAAAAGTTCCCTCAACCCTGCATAGTTCACTGATTTAAAATATTCATTTAAAAAAAAATCTATGAGATATCGCAACACCGGTCCAGTTCTGGGGGCCACTACACCACCCCAGGTCTCCAACAAAAGAGGTCCCAACCAAATCGGATCTGGCATTTCAAAATAAAAGTGACAGTGAAATATGCATATTTCAGGGGACTTTAATTATTAATTATTTTAGGGTGGCTTTGGCTCAGTAGGTAGAACAGGTTCGAATCCCTGCTACGACTGTCCGCATGTCGAAGTGTCCTTGGGCAAGACACTGAAGCCTAATTTGCTCCCAGTGGGCCTGGCACCGCCTCGCATGGCAGCAGTCGCCCATTGGTTTATGAATGTGTGTGTATGTGAATGTGAGGCTTTGTCAGGCGCTTTGGGCACTGTGATGGTGTAGATAAAGCCCTATATAAGTGCAGTCCATTTACCATTTATTTTTCATAAAATATAAAATCAACTACATTTTTAAATCTCAAGATTCAAATGAACTTTGCTGGTTGCATTCCTTAACCGAAGAGCATTGACGTCCGTATTATTGGGAAGCTTTTATTTTGAAAGTGACTTTCGTCACGAGTTGGCGACCTATTACCGTAATGCCTCGTATGAACAAAATTAGGGGCTGCTGGTTTGACTGCTACTTTACGAGTGGAGGCTGTCTTGACCGCAGTTTTAATGGCGGTCGGAAAATGGCGTTTAGGTGCATAATCGCCACCTACTGAAGTCAGGATTAGGGTTTCAGGCCATGGTTAGGGTTTCAAGTCGGCATTAGGGTTTAAAGACAGTGTTAGTTCAAAGCGTATACGTAAAGTACAGTATTGTATAATCATTATTTGCCCGGTGGCATTTTGTTTAACACAACGTCACATGCACTTCGTTCTCCAATCTGGAGGTGGCAGCAAAGTGCCTCCCGTCTTTCCGCCTGCCTGTCACCGCTGTTGACAATCATCGAAGAAGAACAGGACGCCGAAGTATGATCATGCGTCAATTTTCAGCATGGTAAAACAGCATTTATCTGTCTATCTTCTCGTAAAGTTTTAATGGTGACATGTTGCTGAAATCAAAGTACGCGTCCGTATTGCTCCGTTGAATCCAATTCGGCCCTCGTAAATTGAAGCGAAGGCGGCAGCTAAACATGGTTAGCATTTGGGCTAGCATGTAGCGCTAGTTCATTAACTGTGTTTTCACAATGAAATGCTCGAGCAGAACATTTTTATACTGCAGCGATGCTGTACACCGTAAACGTTTCTCGTGTGTTTTAATGTCAGGGTACGCAAGTGAAAGACGTCTTCATTAGCCCTGACGCCCCCCACACTCTTCTGCTGGACAAACATGCAGACTACATCGTTGCATACGGCTCCAAAAAGGACGACTATGTGAGTATTATACGCGATTTATTTCATAGGTGGCGTGGCAGAAAAACTCCAGCATTCGTGGCACAAAATAATCTTGGTTCAAAATCAAATCAAGGTTTTGAGTTAGGGTTTTAATTTAGGTTTTCAATTGATAAATTATATATTTTTTAATTGATCATTTGGAGACATTGTTTAACTGACAGCTTTTCAAATCATCATAATTTCAGCCTCGCAGCAGTAAATATTCTCCCATTTCTGTAGTTTTCCATGAAAGCAGAATGATTATAGACAATTGCAAACAGACCAAAGCAGTAACGAAATTATAATAAATGTATGTTTGTGCATTTTATGCACTGTCAGTTTGAAATAATGTCCTCTTTTAAAATAAAGTGATGGAAGTAAAAAAAGATGTTCTTCAAAATCCGATTCATCGATTAATCAAAACATAATCGACAGATTAATTGAGTTAATATAATAATAATAATTAATATAATCGTTAGTTGCAGCCATAGTTTTAAGACAAGGTTAGTGTTTCAAATTAGGATTTTAAATCATGGCTAATGTTTCAAATTAGGGTTCCAAGCCAGCATTAGGGTTTCAAACCACAGTTGGGATTTCAAATTAGGGTTTGAGTAAAGGCTTAGGTAAATTCGATACCACTTTTATACAAACCGATACCAGTATGAGTATTCACTCTTGGGTACTCACCAATACTGAGTACTGATACCACAAGTTTTGAAACATAACATTTAAATTTACACAAGTACTTATAATTGTGAACAAAGACCTTTCTTTCTTTCTTTCTTTCTTTCTTTCTGACACACATTATGATTCGCTGATGTGTCAAACCGTGTACAGTGTAGTGCCAGCTACTGGTGACGAGGACTTTCTCAATGTCAGATTTATGTATTTGTTTGTTTGTTTGCCTTAAGTGTCAGTGGCTGGTAAGGGCAGACTTTACCAGTACCTGATTCTTTGACATAAGGGAGGTAGGCTTGATACTGTTACCTGGTATTGGTACTCGCCCATCCCTAGTTAGCATTCCAAAATAGCTGTTTCAATGTATAGTTAAGGTTTCAAATTAGGGTTTCAAGTCAGATTTGGGGTTTCAAATGAGGCCTTCCATACTGGGTTAGGGTTTCTACTTAGTGTTTCAAATTAGGATCTCAAGACAGGCTAGTTGAGGCAGGCATTTATTTTTCTTAAGTGCATGTCACAGACTGATTGGAGCAGGCCAACCATTTGAGTCGAGGCCACTATTTGAGGAAATATTGTGGCTGTGCGTGCGCAGGAGTACACGCTGTCCGAGTACCTGCGCATGAGCGGCATCTACTGGGGTCTGACGGTGATGGACCTGATGTCTCAGCTGCCCCGCATGAACCGCCAGGAGATCGTGGACTTCATTACGGCGTGTCAGCACGAGTGCGGCGGCGTCAGCGCCAGCATCGGCCACGACCCGCACCTGCTCTACACACTCAGCGCCGTGCAGGTGACGGGACGCACACACGCACGGCATATCCTGCGTCACGTTGACTCTATGGTCTCACCGCTTTCCCCCTCCTCGGCAGATTCTGTGCTTGTACGACTGTGTGGATGCTTTGGACGTAGACAAAGTGGTGGAGTACGTCAAAGGGCTGCAGCAGGACGACGGCTCCTTTGCAGGAGACAAATGGGGTACGGGACCTGTCGTTTGGAAACAATCATCAAAGGAATTGGCATGGCTTATTCACTCAGGGAAACATTGGAACAATATGATTAGTACAGTTAGGATATCAAAGTATGGGTTGAGCTCAGGATTAGAGTTTCAGAGACAAGATTACGATTTGAAATTGGGGATTCAAGACGGTGTCAAACGTTAGTTATGGACAAGACCAGTGTTGGCATGTCAAATTACTAGGGTTTGGAGGCAAGGTTTGGGTTTCAAACTAGGTTTTCAAGACAGGGTTCAAGTTTCAAATTAGTTTGAGTCTTGAGTATGACACACGCTAATGTAAAAGCTGTAAAAAAAGATTTTTCATCTGGATCTGCTCCAGATTGCTGCAGTAGCAACATATTCACCTGCTTGACACCTGTCATGAGAGCAGGTTGTGTTTAGTTGACCTCATTACAGCTTCCCTGGGAAAACATTTTGGAACATTCAGGAACTTGTGAAAGCCTTGTCTGAGGACGGAAGTTTTCATTTATTTTACCTCCACAGGAGAAATCGACACAAGATTTTGCTTCTGTGCAGTGGCCACCCTTTCATTGCTGGTGTGTATTTTTATGCTAACCTTCTTTAGCAAGCACAAGTCCTCAAACATAAAATGGCGGCCATCTCTCTGCTCCCCTCAAAAAGGGCAAGATGGACGCCATCGATGTGGACAAGGCGGTGGAGTTCGTCTTGTCCTGTATGAACTTCGACGGCGGTTTCGGCTGCAGGCCCGGCTCAGAGTCTCACGCCGGTCAGGTAAGCGATCTCCTCACTCCTGCCGTCAATTTCAGTTCAAGCAAGCGCTAGTCAATCACTTTCCTGCCAACCGGAAGTATTCCGTCGCCTGTTGTTGACAAACATTATGAAACAGTCTGTAAGCGGAGCATCCGGTTTTCCCAGATTTACTGCTGCACTGGCTTCCTGTCGCTGACGGGCCAGCTGCACCAGCTCAACGCCGACCTGCTGGGGTGGTGGCTCTGTGAGAGGCAGCTGCCGTCGGGGGGCCTCAACGGGCGCCCCGAAAAGGTTCGCTTCCTCGACGTGTCGCTCTTGCATCGTCATCTTTTATAATCTGCTTTTAGACTTGACATAGGTTTGTTAAATGTCCACTTACAGACACCTGATTAGGTATGTATACACAAGATAATGACCCTTAAGAGCCGTTCGTAATATTTTGCTTAATTAGCTACACGAAGGGGTCAAAATATTAAAAAAAAAAAATAGTTCTCAGTAATAAACATATGGTCAACCCTTAATAGACCAGCTAATATTGAATGATAGGAAATTCTACCCCCCGCCCAACGTATTGTGGTATAAAAAAAAATGTATTTGAAAGAAAAACTATTTTTAAGTAATTAAAAGGATAGGTTTTATTTTTTTAAATGAAAAGTGTGTTTTATTATTAAAATGTATGAAAAACTTACCATTAATAAAATAGAAAATTGTAAAAAATATTTAACAACTATTTGTGTTTGTCAATACTGTATAATATTTGGATCTGTCGATTGGGTAATAAAATAAAAAGTAGTAAAAATAGTTGAAGTACGTTCAAAATGTTTTGGTCTATTTCAGCTTCCTGACGTTTGCTACTCCTGGTGGGTTCTGGCTTCCCTCCGGATCATCGGCAAGATCCACTGGATCGACAAGGACAAGCTGCGCTCCTTCATCCTGGCCTGCCAGGACGAGGAGACGGGAGGCTTCGCCGACCGGCCGGGCGACATGGTGTGCGCAAAAGCGGCAACCCTTCCGACGCATCATCATCATCGCTAACTCGCTTTCTTGTGCGCAGGTGGACCCTTTCCACACGCTGTTCGGAATCGCCGGCCTCTCCCTGCTGGGCGACGAGAAGATCAAGGCGGTGAATCCCGTGCTGTGCATGCCCGAGGACGTGCTGCAGAGGCTCGGCCTGAAGCCGGAGCTCCTCAGCTAGCCCTATTTGATGCTAACCTGTGCTAGCGACTTATACTCGCACAGTGAACATTCCTGTATGCGGCGACTTGGTCTGATGATTAGTTTAAGAGGAAACTTATCATGAAACTTTATTTAAATCCTACAACACACTAGGACTTGTTTCTGTCACCTTACCTAAAAGCAGCTGACCGACGCAGATTATATGGTTACTTAAATGATGAAATGTGACCTGAGCGCCCCATTTTATCTTGTCTTTTGTCCAAAATCATTTAGTGTGAATATGAATATGTAACTTATTTGTTTTATTTAGCAATAAATCTCAGATGTTCTCCTCAGGGAGTTTTGCTTCTGTTCCGTCATGTACCGGAAGATAGGATTGTTTCCTTTCTAAATACGCCATCCTACATGTAATACCCCCATACTGCACTAGGGGGGCACATTTGGACATACTGTAGTTATGGACATTTAATGTTACAACTGGCCATAGTAATTGTATGTCAATGCCCATAGTAGTGGTTGTATTGGACAGTAATTGTAGTACTGGACATAGTAATGGCCGCAATAGCCACAATTATGGACATAGTAGTGATAGTAATAAACAGTGACGGTAGTACTGGGCATAGTATTGATTCTAGTAGACATAATTGTGGTAGTAATAGACAATGGTAACACTGGACTCTGGCTGCAACTAACGATTAGTAATTGATTAATATGTTGATTATTTTTACAATGAATACAAACAATTATTTCCATCCCTATATTTAAAACGACATTATTTCAAATAGTGCAGAAAATGCACAATCATAAACTGAGTTCCTGGTTTGGTACTTGTCAGAAAATAGGCAAAGACATCGATTATTGTTTTCCACAGAAAAAGCAGACGCTTGCAAATCTCTTATTTTGATCAAACACAAATCAGTCTGCTTTTACTACAGAAATTGGAGAATATTTACTGTCAAGGCTTGAGAGGCTGAAATCAAGAGGATTTGGACAATTTCAATGCCTCAACGATTAATCGATCATCAAAATAGTTGATGAGTTTCATAATTGATTAATTGTCAAGTATTCGATTAATTGTTGCACCTCTATTCTGGACAGAATCATGGTAGTATTGGGCAGAATGAGTAGTAATGGTTATACTGTACATAGTACGGGTAATAATAGGCAGTCATGTTAGTAACAGACATCGTTATGGACATAGTAATGGTAGTCATGGTATTTATGGGCATAGCAATGATACTACTGGATATTTGTGATGATGCTATCATGGTAGTATGGTAATACTGGACATAGTCATGGTAGTGATGGATAGTAATGATACCAGTTGGCACAGTCATGGTAGCAATAGAGATTATTGGTAATATTGTACATTACTAATGGGCATTATCATGGTAGTACTGGGCAACTGGGCAGTAATGGACTTTTTTGTCCATTCCTACTCATTGTAGAGCTGTACAGCTCATTATAATTGCCACGAGAAAATTAAATTTGAAATTTCGGTATACCACCAACAAGCAGGGGTTTCTGCGAAAAACGGGGCTTTCCTGCAGTCACGGCAGTAGGCCTACTGGCTGATTGTTTGTTTTCACGTTGCTGACAGTAATAATAGCACAAGAGGACTAATGCATTGGGGCCTAGCTAATTAACGGCTAATAAATTGCCCGCTACTGTTGTCCTTGTCAATCAGACGACGAGGCTGTCCGATCACCAGGCGTCAGCGACATGACGACGTGCAGTAATTGCAGCGTTGAGCTTTGACGAGTTTGGGACGCACCACTGACTACTCATTGCTTGTTCTTATATATTTGTAGACCGTGTACTGTTTGTGTGTTCTCGTCGGTTGTTTGCGGCTGCCAAAGCCCAACGGCTCTCATTAGTGAGCGAGGAAGCAGAAGACGAAGAGGAAGTTGTAAGGGGAGCCGTGAGTGATGGTGGATGCAAGATATTGAAGGGAGGGAGGGTAGGATGGATGTCCTCTTTCGCTTTGTTTGCCATGGACAAACACCGGCGATTACAGAGAGCCATCCCTCTTGTTGTCT
The DNA here is from genome assembly GCF_024500275.1 of Phycodurus eques. Lineage (NCBI taxonomy): Eukaryota > Metazoa > Chordata > Actinopteri > Syngnathiformes > Syngnathidae > Phycodurus > Phycodurus eques. The sequence goes on from NC_084537.1 coordinate 16,818,795, forward strand.
CTATGCTACAATACAGCAATTCAAGAGTGCTCTAACGAAAGGTAACAAACTAGCGAGTGGTGAATCCAAGAACACTACTTGAAAGTGGCCAGCATGAGGGTTAGGGGTTCAAATTAGGGTTTCAGGGCAGAGGTAAGGTTTCAAATTACTGGTAGGGTTAGAAGGCAAGATTAGTGCTCCAAAACAGGGTTTGAAATCACGATTGTGGTTTTAAATTGGGGTTTTAAGACAAGGTTATGCTTTCCAACCTGGGTTTGGGGTTCATATTAGGGTTTAATGTAAAGGTTAGGGTTCCAAATTAGGGTTGTAAAACCAGGGTAGAGTTTCAAATTAGGGTTTAAACCTGGGTAGGGTTTCCAAATTAGGGCTTGAAGACAAGGTTAGCGCTCCAAATTAGGGGTTAAAATCAGGGTATGGGTTCAGATTAGGCTTTTAAAACAGGGTAGGATTTTAAATTAGGTGTGCAAACTAGGGCTAGGGTTCCAAATTAGGGTTTCAAGACAAGCGTAGGGTTTCAAATTAGGGTTTAAACCAGGCCAGGATTTCAAATAAGTGTTAGGGTTGCAAATTTAGGTTTAAAGCCAAGGTAGAGTTTTGAATTTGGGTTTCAAAATAGGGTTAGGGTTTAAAATTAGGGCTTCAAGCCAGGGTAGGGTTTCAAATTAGGGTTTAAACTAGGATAGGATTTCATATTAGGGTTCCAAATTAATGTTAGGGATCCAAATTTAGTTTTAACGCCAAGGTAGGGTTTTGAATTGGGATTTCAAAAGAGGGTTAGGGGTTCAAATTAGGGTTTAAACCAGGGTTAGGGTTTCAAATTAGGGCTTTAAACTAGGGTAGGATTTTATATCAGGGTTCCACATTAATGTTAGGCATCCAAATTTAGTTTCAACGCCAAGGTAGGGTTTTGAATTGGGATTTCAAACGAGGGTTAGGGGTTCAAATTAGAGTTTAAACCAGGGTTGGGGTTTCAAATTAGGGCTTTAAGACAAGGTTAGGGTTCTAAATTAGGGTTTTAAACCGGGGTAGGGTTTCAAATTAGGGTTTAAATTACGGTAGGATTTGAAATTAGTGTTTGGGTTCCAAATTTAGGTTTAAAACCGAGGTAGGGTTTTGAATTAGGGTTTCAAATTGGGGTTAGGGTTTCAAATTAGGGCTTGATGCCAAGGTTAGGGTTCCAAATTAGGGTTTCAAAACAGGGTAGGGTTTCAAATTCGGGTTCCAAATTAATGTTAGGGTTCCGAATTTAGTTTTAACGTCAAGGTAGGGTTTTGAATTGGGATTTCAAACGAAGGTTAGGGTGTCAAATGAGGGTTTAAACCAGGGTTGGCATTTCAAATTAGGGCTTCAAACCAAGGTTAGGGTTCTAAATTAGGGTTTTAAACCAGAGTAGGGTTTCAAATTAGGGTTTAAATTATGGGCGGATTTCCAATGAGGGATTTTAGGATTTAAACCAAGGTAGGGTTTTGAATTAGGTCTTAAATTAGGGTTAGGGTTCCAAATTTAGGTTTAAAGCCAAGGTATGGTTTTGAACTAGAGTTTCAAACTCGGCTTAGTGTTCCAAATTAGAGTCAGGTTTTGGACTAGGGTTTCAAACTAGGGTTAGGGTTTCAAATTCGGGTTCCAAATTAATGTTAGTGTTCTGAATTTAGTTTTAACGGCAAGGTAGGGTTTTGAATTGGGAGTTCAAATGAGGGTCAGGGTTTCAAATTAGGCCAAAGGGTTTCAAAATTAAGGTTTCAAGACAGAGTGAGGATTGGGTTCACGTTAGCGCTAGGGTTTCAAATCAGGGTTAAGGTTTCAAAGTAGGTTCAAACCCTGGGATTCTGGATTAGGGTTTCAATTTTGGGTTTGATGACGGTATTACGGTTTGAAGCCAGCCCGGATGAGGTTTGCAAACAAGGGTTAAGGTTTCAAGATAGTGTTACAAATGATGGTTTCAAATCAGAAGTAGGGCTTGTAATAATTGCACGATTGACGTCACATCCAGTGTCAGGAAGCGGAGACCACATTCACGTGACTCGCGGTCAGCCAGCGAGAGCGCGTGAAGGGGGGCTGGGGTGGGCGGGCCCTTGCTCGTGCGGACCAATCAGATCGCAGCGTCGCTTCGCCTCGCAGCAGCTTCACTTTGGAGGAGGAAAAAAAGGCCGCAGAGGGGACGAATAACGGTACCTACCCTCGAGCTGGATTTCGGCTTTCCCCCCGCTCTCCTACCGAATGCCCCGGGAGACATTTCATGGCGTCGCCGTGCGGCTGAGGAGCGTCCAACTTGCACCGTGGAAGTAAAAAAATGGCCTGGATGTGGAAGGTGAGCGAGTGAGTGAACGGAGGGAGACGGACGGACGAAGTGGAATGGGGAATGGGGAATGGGGAATGGGGGGGGGGGGGGGGGGGGGGGTTGTGGTGCTCGTTCCTGCCTTTATATCAACGACAACAACGCGTGAAAATGATGTAGTGTGCGCCGATGAAGGTGACTCATAACGCGGCAATAGCCGTCCAACTCTGGCAGGGGTCCGCCCGTCGCAAACTCCTTATTTTGGGAGGTTTGTTTAATTCAGCGTTAAAGTGGGCCCGTTTTGGTGTTGTCTGTCGGCCTTCTTTGTGAATGCAAGTGTTGTTGCACCTCACGTGGCGCGCGTGCGTGTCATCATGATCAACAAGTGATGTTGTCAAACGTCTGACACCAAGCACCACCTAAAAAAAATAAAAATTAAAATCTTAGCTCTCCAAGTTACACACACCATCCTGACCACCATTAAGATACAGTATCGCAGTAGGCCATGGTGTTCATCAAAAATAAAGCGGAGATTTTATTCCTATCCGCACAGTTTGAACATTAACACGCGCTTAAATTTAGGGGGGAGGGGGGGGGGCCTAAATGATTAAATTAAACAGGACTTACTGTACTCTCCTGAAAAAAATATCTTTTGAAAAAACAAATTGTCTTGAGGAAATCATAATTTTATGGGAGAGTCATAATCTTATGAGAAGGAAGTTGCATTTTTTTGTTTTTATCATATTTTTGAGGGAATATTTTTCAAGAAATAACGCCTTTTGATCACATTTGAACATTACCACTGCACCTAAATTATGATTCTATTAAAATGTATTGCACACAAAACTTATTGCACAGAAAATAACAGTTCTAAACATATTAAATGCAAACGTGTACTACTACTGTATATAAACGTTAAATACAACTGAACTGTACATAATGAATGTATTGCACTTGAAAAGTAAAAATGTACAGTACTGGATTTAGAGAAATTCAAACAGACTGTATTCACATCTACAAACTTCATTCAATGTTTGATGGTATTGCATGTTTTTTATGTTGTAAATTTGATTCATATTTTGAATTCAGTTTCATGTACCACTAGAGAGCTACACTTACTACACTTTGAGAAACAAAAAGAGGACATTTGGTCAAATGTCCCTTGTCCCTCAGAGGCCACTGTAGTGAGCTATCATAGTGCATTGTGGGACTACATCAGCTGTGAGTGCCTTACATACTGACTAGCTAGTTCAGATGACATTTGAGATGATTCATTTTAAGAAATGTGGTGGGAAATGTCCTGGAAAAAGAAGACAACACTGGTCAACCGATAGCATCTCAGGTCACAGAAATGTGATCCTTTTAACACATTCACTGCCATTGACGGCTTTAGAAGTCAAATATCCATGTTCACTGGGAAGGCTGGCAGTGTTAATAATTATTTCAAGCCAATTTATCTTAACAACATGATATTTAAGAGCAATGTTTGTCATGAGCAGACCCACAAAAAGTCTGAAAAGAAGAAGTCTGCCATTTTTGATTTGAAGCCGACATTTTAGGGTTATTTGGCCTTTTCTTGGACTCCTCCAAAAATGACCCTATCTAAGAGATTTTGCTCAATTGCTGTCAACTTTAAAACATGTATGACAGATGGATGACGCTGGCTTGTCAAGAGTGTGGGAAACCTGATTTGCATTCGTAACACGTCGCCGCTCCAGAAGCCTCGGAACCGACCAATCGGCAGGCGACTTTGTGTGAAAAGCTCTTTGCAAACCGCCTGAACGGCAGAGCGATTCACTGCGAGGCCGTGCGTCCGAGCCGGCAAAGCCCAGCCCGATCGCGTCACGTCAAGTGCGAGATCGCCACCTTTGTTTCGCCAATCCGCCATAATCCTCTGCGCACTTCCTTACCGGCTTTTCACGCCTTTTCCCCAGCTTACTTCATGTGGCGGCTCACCGCGAGCTCTCGATGCCCTTGAAGCAGACCTCTAAGCCAGTGGAAAATCCTGTTGTCTGCATTAGTGTCGTCCTTACTGTTTGCGCTACATGTACACGTAAAGCTACTAAAGAACGATCACGAAAATAAAACCAAGTTGTACACTGAAGCCTGGCTATTCTCGAGGGATCGGCGAGCCCTTCCGCGATTCGTGAAAAAAAAAAACGAGTAATAGAAACACCCCAAAAATGTGGATAGAGAGACTTACACGTTTTTCGAGATACAAGCCGTCGTTCGTTCGATTTTATGCTTTGACTTGTGAGCGAAAAAAAATGTCTTATAACATTTTAAGCAATTTGAAAACAAACTGTGGAGCAACTCATGCAGACAAATAATATAACAATACCCTCAGGCGTATATTCTCTTTCCTCTGTGAAGAACGACTAATTTTAGTGCGGCCTACTGAGGAATTTTGACCAGCTTGACTAGTGGTTGGCACATCCGCCTCACAAGACACTACATTGTCTGTAGGTGTGTCAAAAAGTGGCTGGGTCTCCTTCCGTTCACGACGTGAGCGTCTGGTGTTAAACGTCACAACCACGACATTATGGCTCTGACACTACCTCCAAAAGTCAAAGCCCCAACCCCGCAATTGAGTGCCATTTACACAAAGTGAGTGTTGGGTGTTGAACCTCACACCCCTGTCATGGCATTGCGGAATATACCCTTACACTCTCCTGGCGTCCCACCTCTGTTACAACTCTGTTACTACCTCGAGACGGAAAAGTGTTGCTTGCCCCTAACGAAGTGTCCAGTGAGTGTAGCGGCAAATCTCTTGCACGCGGCTCTGATCCTACCGCTGAAGGCGGAAAAATTGCCAGGTTGATGTTCAGTATTGGTGCCGTTACGCACAGTTGCTGTCCCGCCTCTTGTCACAGCTCTGATACTACATCCAAAGGCGGAAAATTGCCGAGTCGACTTCCTCCCCCTCAGCGACTGTCTAGTGTTGAACTTTACACCGCGGCCCCCAATCTTGTGGAATTTACCCTTACGCAGGGACACTGTCCCGTCTCTACCTCCAAATGCGGAATACTGCCAGCTCAACTTGAAAAATGACATCTTTTAGAAGGCAGCAGCCTCTTTCACACATCCGTGACATCGCGTAAAATCGCCGCATCTGATTTATCTGTCTTTTGCACAACACCCAGAAAAGCGGGATGTTGCCGCAATTAGACGTCATAAGCGCTCGTGTCTGTGTGACCTATGCGAATACTTGTTGGACAGCGACAATTGCTTTCAAAACAATAGGGCGTCAGGTGTTGAACTTCACATCCCTTTCCCGGCATTGCGCAATACATTTACACAGACTCCGTCCCGCCTTTGCTTACGTCTTTGACGCTACCCTCCGAATGTGGGAAAATTGGTTTGTTGTGAAGATTGTTTGTTCTTTGAAAAAAAAAAAAAATGCATATTAAGAAGCACACGAGGTGTGTGTCTGTGTGTGTTTGTTTCCTAGAGTAGAAGGGACAGATATGAGTGCTTTATCCTCTGGGGGCTTGTGTTCCGTTAGTTGTGGCACACAAGGTGACACACACAAATGCACGTACGCGCTGGGCCTGCTCGCCTTTGTTTTTCCAGGGCACATTAAGCACACGCTCACTTTGAGCCTTAGGGACGCTAGCAGATTAGCATTTGTTTGAGCTGGATTGAAGGATTTCTGCTCTCGTGTCATGAAAAAAATATAGATAGATTTTTTTTAAGAGCTTCATGCTGTAGCACAGCTCGAGGCGATTGAGCCCTCTGCCGGGCTTGGCAGGAAGTGCGAGCCTTGCGGCATTTGGTTTAGCGACCTGGACGACTATAATGAAGTGGCTAGAAAGAAGGAAAAAAAAAAAAAAAATGGTTTTGGATTTTGGAGTATTTTTACTGTGTTTTGAGACTCTTATGTAGTAGAGCAGTCGCAGAACATAATCGAGTCGCCTCCTAAAAACTAGTTTACAGTGTCGAAAAGTGATGACAGGAAGTTACCCACAAAGACCGCTTTCTTGAGGTTTTTATTTCCTTGTTTTTCTTGGAGGGTAAAAGTTCCCCGACCTGAAAAAGAGCAGTTTTTTAAAAAATATATTCCATTCCCCAATGCAATTATCTGCTCCCAATGTAGCCGTTGTTTACGGAGCTGGAGTGCTCGCCCAGGCAAGCGCCCTGTTTGCAAGCCCATTTCAACCGATTATGTGCCAGTAAACAAGCTCATCTTCACTTATACAACAAGGCTGATTGCTAATTGGTCAAGAATTCATTGTCCTTTTGCTGTATATTGAAAAATGGCTTCATCTCCCTTTCTCCGTCTTTCATCCCACTTTCTCTTCGTCCTCCCGCTCCTGTTGATATTTCTCTTGTCATCCTCTCGTGTCATCCTGCTTCCTCTCACTTTCTTCATCTTCCTGCTTCATACCGCCTCCTCTGAATTTGTCCTCCAGTTTCATCCCGCTTCCTCCAGCTTTCTCCTGCTTCGTCCTCCCACCTCATCTTGCATTGTCTCACTTCCTCTAATAATGTCATCTCACTCCCTTCTTCTACTCACTGCCACTTTCTCTCATTTCCTTTCCACGATCAGGATGTTTGGGGCCGATCAGCGATCAGCGAGTTTACAAAACCGATAACTGTTCACTGATCCGATTACAAGATGGAGCAATGTGTCTATTTGAACGACTTGTTCATTTACTGTATATGCTTGTGTGCTGTATACTGAGTATCTTCAAAAGTATTCTCTATTCAGGTCATGTATTCTAATCAGTCAGGTCAAACCAACACTACAACATGACAGAAATAATGGGTCCTAACTTACTGTAATTAAATCACTTTATTGTAATTAATTTACAATTGAATTGAACTCCCTCTTGACTTTTTGGTCTCTTCCTCCCGCTTCCTCTCAGACGGAGACAACACACTTGTTTTGTTGTCGTCGTTGCCGAGTGCCGTGCCAGATGCACAGTAAAACATCTCTGTTCTTGCTCTCTCTCGCCCAAAGAGGAAGTCAGTGATCGCCACCGGACTGGTGGCGGCGGTGTCGCTCTTCTTGGTGGCCGTCCACCTGGCCGAGAAGCCTTACTTCCCGTGGCAGCCTGCGTTCGGCGAGGCGTTCGGCGGCCACTGGGTGGCTTCCAAGCAGACCTACCAGGCCTTCAAGCCCCACCCGGGCTACGTCAGCATCCCCAAACAGGAAGTGAGTATTTTTCTTCGGTGGGGTTGGGGGTTTGAATGGGCGTAAATGTCATCCAATCCATTAAGAAGATGCGTCTCGTCGAGCATCGTCTTAATTCATTAGGTCGGCGGGTTGGGAAAATGTCTCTTTTGATGTCCCCTTGTCGTTTTTTGTACCACGCTCCACAATTCCATTCTCCTGCCTTCAAAGGGTTCAATGCCGGATACTCCCCGTGCAATTTATGGAAATTGAAATATCAAAGCGCTTTAATTCCCCGAAATTACAAGCCGAGGAGGAGGCAGCCAGGAAAACCAGCGAGGCTCACATTTCCCGGCGGAAAAAGACAAATGAACGTCCAGCCTCGGAATCTCTTGCTCTGAGCTTTCTCCCTTCCGCATCGACCGGACCCATCCAGGCGGCGAACGCCAGCGTAGGTGCTTGTTGGAGGCCTGGGGGTGGCAGTTAGTCTTCCTTAAGCCCTGGCCAGCAACACTTTTAACAAGCGCTCATATTTCTCCCGGATGGTAGTCTCCCGCCGTCCGTAGCGCCGTGTCAGTGGAGGGGTTATAAACTTCTCCCCTGCATGTTTAATGCATGACGGCATCCCTCTTTTCACCGGCTCTTGCAGGTGTGAAATATCATCATCCTGCCTGCCTACTCTATGGCTCGCACACACACACGCGCAAAGTGCTGCTGAAATCGTAGCTTTTCTCAATGGAGTCTGTAGGCCTTAGGACTTTGATTTGGATCATCATCATCTGTGATGTTCTGCTTTTATTTTGGCAGATTTCTACTTCCTGTTTTTGTTCAATTGCCAGAACTCTCAGTCATAGCCGATTTTGTACACGAAAGACTGATTTAGATCTTCTGTGATGGTATTCATGCATTTCAGTCAGTCTGTTTGTGCTGTCTGCTTTTATTTTGGTCGGTTTCTAGTTCCTGTTTTGTGGTTTTTTTTTTTGTTCCCGCCCCTAGATAGGACTCTCTGATTTGAATCTTCAGTGACTGGTGTCGTTCATGGCATTTGAGTCAACCTGCTTGTGCTGTTACTGCTTCTATTTTGGTACGCTTCTACTTCCTCTTTTATTCCCTTGATAGCCTTCTCAGTCAGAGTTGATGTTAACCAACCTTTTGTAAACAAAGCATTTTGTTTTGGATCTTCGGTGACTGGCATTTGTTGCTGTTTGACAAGAAGGACCACTGAGTAAAGATGGAGACTGCTATGTTTGCTTCTGAAGCTGTCTGCCATATGCTCATCTATGCTTGGTGGTTAGTGGTTGATTTCATTTTATAGTTGTGTGAAATTTAATGTTAAAAAAAACTGTTAACCTCCTGTTTTCTCTGTGTTATGTGTTTTCAAAGGGCGAGTTGTATCTTATCTTAGTTTTTTTTATACAATGGTTAACTTCTCTTTTTGCACTTGGATGACAGTAAATGCTAAAATGCGACTTTTGCCTACACCACATTGACATAACGCTGTTCTTAACATAATCATACCGACACTAACTGTTACTTACTTTAATATGAGTGCAATGATGATAATATAGGGATGTTTTTGGCAAAGGAGCCGTATGAGGGAGCCCATCAAATATATGCGTGTGATCATAACTTATATAGGTTTTAAGAGCGGCATATAATACCCCATTTAGGGAGCACGTTAATTGAATGGGCCCCGGGAGGTTACGACGTAGAACGGAGAGGCGAGGAAGCGGCGTCGTTAAGTGGCTGTAGAACATTATCGCTATGAATCGGTTACACTCTCAGATGTTGACGAAGAGCCCTCAAGCCAGGGAAATTTACACTTTATAGTCCCTAAATAAAAATGGCGCTGCATGTCAATCGCTTCCCTGTCTCTGATTAAAAATCGTCAAGACTGTATGTAACAAAGTCACATTTTGGGGAGTGACATCCTGCAAACAGTCTGGCCCAAATGAGCATTAACTCAATATTCATTTAGCTGGTTCTTATTAAAATTGGTTAATTAAAATGTGTTCATCCATTAATTTGTATTTGTGATTTAGTCATGTATCTCATTAAATATTTGGTTAATTGTGACTATTGTGAATAGTAAAATAAAACATATAAACATAAACAATTTGTATATTAAACTTTTTCATTGGTTGGTTAATTATGGGCGGCACGGTGGCGGACTGGTTAGAGCGTCAGCCTCACAGTTCTGAGGACCCGGGTTCAATCCCCGTCCCCGCCTTTGTGGAGTTTGCATATTCTCCCCGTGCCTGCGTGGGTTTTCTCCGGGCACTCTGGTTTCCTCCCACATCCCAAAAACAGGCATGGTAGGTTAATTGAAGACTCTAAATTGTCCGTAGGTGTGAATGTGAGTGCGAACGGTTGTCTGTTTGCATGTGCCCGGCGATTGGCTGGCAACCAGTTCAGGGTGTACCCCGCCTCCTGCCCGATGACAGCTGGGATAGGCTCCAGCACGCCCGCGACCCTAGTGAGGAGAAGCGGCTCAGAAAATGGATGGATGGTTAATTATGATTAATTTCATTGTAAATATTTAAAATATTGTATTATTAAATATATACATCCATCCATTTTCTGTACCGCTTATACGAATTGGTTCGTTCATGTAGTGTGAATAATAAAAAATATAGTGCTGCCTTGAGATACGAGTTCCTTGATTTACAAATTTATTCAAGATACAAGCCGTCGCTTGGCTGATTTTTTGGGGGGTCTTGAGATACGAGCAACAATTGGAGATACAATTGCGCTTCAGACCCACACCACTAGATGGCGGCAACAAACTTTACCATCATTTCACATTGGTTTCCTTGCAGTGGACGAACAATATCTGTTGGTGGCGGTAATGCGCCATTGAGCTGGTTGCCAACAGCCACTTGACCCCACAGGAGGACAGAAATGATGGACGGACAATACGTTAGGTACAGCGGGGTTTTGCAATCGCATTTTCCGTGTTCGCAGGTTATGCGGAGAGCAAATATTACTATTTTATACAGCGCCATACTGTTGAGTGCAATTTTTCTTCTAAAAAAAACTCAGAAAAGGAATTTTGAGTGTTTTTTGGGGGCGTTAATTTCATTCAAAAGATTAATTTCATTCATTTCAATTGAGAAAGATGATTTGAAATATGAGTGTGGTTATGGAATGAATCAAACCCGTGTCTCAAGGCACGACTGTATTAGTATTTTGTTTTAAACATATTTTACCTATGCTGTGATTATATACATTTGACTTCATCTGCGAATGACCATGGTCATCTTTCGGGTTTAAAAATAAATTGTAGCCTTTGAGCACAATAGTTTGCCCACCCCTGCTGTAAATAAATGAAACATCACCTCCTGCAGGCATCTTCTGTAATCCTGATAATCCTGCCACATACTGTACATAAAAAAAAAAAAAAAAAAAAAAAGCAGAGAGTGGGCATTTGGGAAGCTGCGGCGTTGAAGTCGCTAAACGATGCCCACTGTGCTGTGAACTGCATCTCGCCCTTGATTAAAATGCTCAAGATGGCGTTCATTAATAGGCCGTGATTATTACATTAGTGCAATCGTTCCCGGCGGACACCACCGCCTACGCCGAGTCATTCTCCTTGAAAAACGCTCCGTGCCTGCCTGTTGACAGTTGAGCAACAACCTCTGAAACACCAATAATTCATTGATCCTGTGCATTAGTCTTACTACCAGTAATTCGTTCTAGAGTCCAAATTGTTGCCATTTATTACACAACTTTTGTTAACTGTACAGGCAATGTTTGAAGTCACATTTTTAGTGTGAAAATAAGTTACCAATAATTTTATGTAAACCGTTATGTAATGTAAACTATAACACACACAAAAGTTTTGTACAGCCAACGCCTGGCATGAGAAGCCGTCTAAATGCACTCAGTAGTCAGTTTTCTCTCCTTCTTGTTGAATAAGAATCAATCAATTATCCTATGGATATTTCGCCGAGTACTCGAGTCTGAAATTGTATTTATTTATTTACGACTAACATACATTTTATTCTCATTCCTGAGGGCTGGACTTCCATCCTTTAACTGCATATGTTGGTACTGTGTGTATGTCATAAACTCGGTACAGAATTTGTAGACAACAGAATCAGCGTTTGCTAAATGGTTAGCATTCACGATTAACATTGGCGCACTAGTGATTACCATTTTAGAAAATAAGAAAAACACTAACTACCATTCAGCTCACTCATACATCATGTTATATGCACATTACACATCTAATAGTGTCTTACAGATGCTCCTCTGTCTGCGTCCGTCTGCAATAAATGTCCGTGTGAAACATTGGTTCTGGCGGCGCAAACATGGTTGCGGGCAAAACTTGTTTTTTTTTGTGGTCCCGGTGGACTCGACTTAGGCGAGTTATTTGATTATTTTCCCCAACCCAAGTCAAGACTAAATCTGGCTGAGTGTCTTATCAAGGGTACAAAAAAAAGGAAATAGAAACTTACAAATACAAAACAGGTAAACGTGCAAACAGATGGACTCAAACACATGAGGCCAGCCCAAATTCAAATCAAAGCATTTTGTTCGCAAAAGGTCAATCACAAAATAAAAATAAAAAGAGTGTGACGCTAACCTTGCCCTGTTTCCTATGCCCCGTATCCCACGGCAGCCCCTGAAGCTGAAGTGTGAGCTGTGCAGTGTGGTGTCCAGCTCGGGCCAGATGCTGGGCCAGGCGGCGGGGACGCTCATCGACAGCTCGCCGTGCATCTGGCGCATGAACAACGCGCCCACGCGGGGGTTCGAGCGCGACGTGGGCCGCCGCACCACGCTTCGGGTGGTGTCGCACACCAGCGTGCCGCTGCTGCTGCAGAGGCCGCAGCACTTCTTCGGCCAAAACAACGACACGGTGTACGTGGTGTGGGGACCGCTGCGCAACATGCGCACCGACGGCAAGGGCGTGGTGTACAACATGCTGCGACAGGCGGCCGACAGCTACCCGCATGCGCGCATCTACGCCACCACCGAGGACAGGATGAACTACTGCGACATGGCCTTCAAGAAAGAGACAGGCAAGGACAGGTGAGTCAAAATGGAATTAAAGTAGTACTGAAGTCAAAAATCATTATGTCGAAATGGCATTGAGTTGTACCTCAAATTAAAGGCCCTGGTGAGAACTTTTCAGAAATGTAATTATTAGGTCAATATGACCTTAAGAGATGATGTAAGGACCAACAAAGTGATGTTTTTCTGCTTGGAAATGTCACCAATATCCACATTTCTACTGTGGTCAGAAATCACTGCACAAAACATGTCGAGTCGTATCTCAAATCAAAGGTCAAAATATCCTTATTAGATGATGTAATCACCCAAAAAAGAACTGTTCCCCAAAAATAACTGTTCTCTATGAAAGTGTCACCAATATCCACATTTCTACACCTACAATTCACCAGTAAAGGTCAGAAATCATTGCGCACAAACGATGTTGAGTTGTACCTCAAATTAAAGGTCCCGATGAGAGGTTTGCAGCTAGGTAATTATTTTGTCAATATAACCTCGTATTGACAAAAAAATTCAAAATCAATTAAAAAATATTTTCCAACAAACCAAAGATCCTGAAGAGAGCGTTCCAGATACAGCATGTAATTACTTTGTCCATATTTCCTTGTATGAGGATCTAATTATAAAAAAAGTGCTGTTGTTTCCCTTGAATTTCTCCAATCGACACTAATTTCACCATGAATAATGTCCCAAACTATTGTGGACAAACCACATCGAGTCATACCTCACTTTAAACGTTCAAAAGCGACCTTTCCAGATACAGTGGAACCTCGATAGAAGGGACTAGTAGGGCGGGAGGAGTGGGGGGTCGTCTGATATAGCCGATTGTCCGTTACATTGAAGCACTTTTTTTTCAGGCCATATCCTCCAACTTGATTATACTGTTCAAAATGATTGTTTTGTAGTTTTTTTTCGTGGCCTAAAATGCCCAGTACAGTATAAAGTTGTTGTAAATAAATATTTCAAAAAGCTTGGAAATGTTTGAAAGTTTCACATGCTTGGTCATGGTGACATTGTTGAAGTACAATACTCATCATAGGCGAGTCGCTTTCATGAGCTGCGAGGAATTAGTGTACTTCCTAGTTCCAAAGCCGATGCCAAAGGCGATCAGCTTGATACATTTTTTTCCCTGGAAATACGTCAGTCCTATTCTCTGCCTGCATTCCACCACAGCGGCAATAAACATCCATCCATCCATTCTCAATACCGCTTATCCTGTTCAGGGCCGCGGGGTGCTGCAGCCTATCCCAGCTGACTTTGGGCGAAAGGCGGACTACACCCTGAACTGATCGCCAGTCGGTCGCAGGTTCGTCTGAGCCAATATCCGATATATCTGGGTCCGTTTTATCGAGGTTCCACTTTATGTCATTACTTTGTCAATATGACCTTGTATGACATTGCAAATGACCAAATATCTGCTGTCAGAAATTGCAAATTGCGACACATGCAAGAAATGTATTTTGAGTGTGAACGTTTGCTACATGACGATGGTGTCAAGGCAGAGACACTCTTCTAAAGTTTGTCTACACTGCACATGTAAAGATGATACCGGGTTTACTTGCCATCCTTGTAAAGCTTTAATTGCGTCAAAGGGTGAGAAAATTCTTTTGTACTATCATATCATATATAATGACGATGAGAGAATTCATAAGGAATTCGATCGATAAGCAATATCGATAATGGAATCGGAATCGCTAAATTTTTAGCCATTCCCGTCCCTAGACACGAGTACGTAATGAGGTCAAGCTCTACAAAATGGATCGAAGGATGTTTACATCCTGTTTTGCTTCCTACTGCGGCCTGTCTCGACTGTTAACTAACGGCACCCCCTGCTGGTTGAGCAGACATCCCGCAGACCGCTTTCCATTTACCAAAACGTGTCACGGCTGTTATCCGTTGGCCGTAATCTGCGAGCCGCACACACGAGGTTTATTGCCGCCGCCCGCCGAGCTGCGCAGTGGCTTCCCGTCGGATCCTATCGGCCAGCGGCGGCAGATAAGCGACCTCGCTTAAATCACGCTGTCATGCCCGCTTTCCTGCCCAAGCATCCATTAGACGCCGTGATCCCATCCATGGATCTTTGGCAACACGTTTGGCACGTTATCCTTTTCGTTAGCCACCATTTGTACAGCGCAATCATTAAAATATTCTTCAGTTGGATTGTGCACGGGTTAGCATGGTAGAGTAATGGTTAGGACATCTGCATCACAGTTCTGGGGTTTGGGTACACAGATAGACAGTCAGCAAAGGCAATGCCAGCAATCAAACAGGGCCGAGGCTTAAACTATCGCGTCAGTGGCGAGAACAAGGAATGCTGGAATGCGACGACAAGATGCAACGAACTGGCAAGGAGACGGAATGAGACACAAGGTTCAAAATATTAGGGTAATCAGGGATGACGAGGCGCAGGTGAGGAAGGCGAAATCGGGAGGAGGTGAGCACGACACGGGGGGGAGACGCAGCACACACATGCAAGACATGACACGGAGATGCCCCGAGATGACGCCAAAGCACTAGTTTTATATTAGCCAGGGTTTTGACCTGCCCTCATTTAAATATACATGTAGTTCCATGGCAGCAAGATGGTGCCAAAGTACTACTTTTAGATCAGGCAAGACTCTGGCGCCAACTTGTGGCATCTTGGGGCATTGCAAAACGAAGACAACAGCAAATTGACGATTTTTTTTTCATTATGGCTAGGTTAAAAAATATGTTCAAAATAGACAATTTGAAAAAAAACAACGATTCATTCAATTTCAGTTACACACACAAATTCCTTTGACCATACATAAATACACGGATGCCCCTTGGGGACAGTATTGCTCTCCATATTATGTGTCTGGCCTCTTTTGAGTAGTTTTACTTTATTTAACTTTTATCATTCAGGAGTCAACTTTCTTTTTTTTTTGATATTATTACACCTTTGGAAGGACACTAAATTATAGCTGCAATGAGAATTGCCCTGGTATGTACAGACAGAAGCAGTTAAGATGTCGTTAGTGTTCAGTTAGTGCGTACAAATACTACATCTCAAAAATAATGAATTCCATCCCTGAGAGCAACATGGTCGAGCTGTCGAACAGCATCTTTTTTTTTTGTTTTTTTCTCTCCAAAGGCCAATTTTTCCATGCGGCTAAGCGCAGTCACGGGATGCTCGCAGCCGATTATGAAGCGCGATTACACAGGCGTGACATCGGCGTTAATAAAGCGAGATTAAAAGGATATTGGGCACATCAGCCAGCTTGCAGCAGCTGCCGCCCTGTGATGAGACCGCCATTTTAAAACGTCTGGAGTGTCTGTTTGTCCTTCAGGAACAGAACATCCAGATGTTCACGGTATGATAGCAGTGGGAATGTTCTGTTCCGGTTTGTCAGCGACATGGCTTTAAAATGTGACGAGAAACAGTGAATGCTGACACTGTTAGTCACAGGTGACATTTTATGTGCGTGGGCTGCTGTGGTATGCATTATATTGTGCACTGTACATGGTGTTTTGTTTCAGAGCATCCATCCATCCATTTTCTGAGCCGCTTCTCCTCACCAGGGTCGCGGGCGCGCTGGAGCCTATCCCAGCTGTCATCGGGCAGGAGGCGGGGTACACCCTGAACTGCTTGCCAGCCAATCGCAGTGTTTCAGAGCAGTTTTCAAATAATATTCACTCCAATTGTTTTTTTTTTTTTCTGTTTTTTTTGGGTTTCAGAGATTTTTGCTTGACAAAGTATCAAGTTCAACGTCACAGCATGGTCAAACACAAAAAAATGCAATCATTCAATATTCTTTTATCTGATGGCTGTCAAACTTTGTGGAGGCCTAGCAGCAACAGAGCTGCTCAGCTGGTTTGTTTTTGTTCTGGTCTGCATTGAGTTATATCTTGAATGAACAGGTCATGGTGAGGGTTTTCCAGATAGGTCAGTATTTTGTCAATATGACATTGTCTGATCAGTTAAGGGCAATAAATGTCACCAATCTCCACAAAGTTCGCCAGTAACGAGGGCAGAAGCCATGAAGCAAAAAATAACATCGTGTGAGTCCTCAAATTGAAGGTCATGATGGGGGCTTTCACATTTGCAATTATTTTGTCAGCATGACCTTGTATGACTACATAATGAGCAAAAATCTTCACAAAATCATAGTATTCATACCTTCAAATAGAAGGTTATGATGAGCGCTTTCTATGACCAAGAATTTGCTGTGTTTTTGCATGATAATGTCACCAATCTCCACAAATCTAAAAATAAGTAACTCAGCAACAAGGACGAAAAAATCATTGTGCGACAAACCACATTCCGTCATACCTCAAATTCAAGGCCCTGACGATAGCAGTAACAAGCAGTACAAATAATTATTTTGTCAATATGACCTCATATAGACCACAAAAGACCACAAAACTGCTGGTTTTTGCTTGAAAATGTCCCCAAACTCCACTGCCTATGAAACTCAGAAATGTACATTTATCACAAATAAACATTTATATTGTTTTCCCCAAAATTCTCCAATGCAGCAACACCAATTTGATGTTCCTCATATGGGTTCTTGTGGCATTGCAAGTAGCTAGTTAGTCGCCTTTGTAAAGAAAGCAATCGAAAACAAGCAGCAGCGGCATTCACGTGGTCTACAATGGCTTATTACTCTCCGGTAGAATGAAGAAACGCTTGAGCGAGCTGACACGGCGGCATTACTCATTCGCATCATTAAAAATTAATTGCAGTGCTGTGTCGTCCTTGTAGGGGGCCCAATTAACAAAGCAAAAAAAACCCCCCCAAAAAAACAAATAAATGTTCTGCTTAGGATTTATGGCTGTTTGATTGTGCGTACAGGATCCAGTCAGGGTCGTACCTCAGCACCGGCTGGTTCACGCTCATCCTCGCCATGGACATGTGCAAAGAGATCCACGTCTACGGCATGATCAACGACACCTACTGCAAGTAAGACTCCGCCTGTGTGCGTGTGTGGGGGAAACACAACTATTAGCCCCTTTCCACTATACGATACATAAACGGGTCTGCTCAGCCCTGCTCTGGGCGTCTGTGGTTTCCACTTCAAACTCGTGACGCCGGAAACTGGGAAAATAACGACAATGACAAGAGCCATTGAGGAGAACGAGCGTCTCTCGTATTTACTTAAGAAGATACATTTGATCCGAAAGGAGAGAAAATGGAGCACTGCAGCCAAATTGAGACTGCGGAGTACAGTATCGCAGTGTCAAGAGCTAAATAATCGCTTCAGTTTAGGTCCGTTTTACGCTTATGACCATAGTACAGTGGTGGCTTGATATAAGAGTATAATTTGCTCTGTGACCACGCTTGTAACTCAAAACACTAGTATCTCAAATGAATGGAAATCCCAGTTATCTGTTCCAGCTTCCCCCAATAAACAAACATTTTTTGTCATGTTTTTTAATAAGAAATATACCACTATAATATTGTACTTCATAAACGCATGCAGAGGTGATCAAACTAAATAGAAATAGAAAAGGATTAAACAGTTTTTGGGACATTTCTTTGCCTCAATTCAATGGACATTGTGCTGCTACTTCCACCTGGTGGCAGTATACCAGAAGCAAATACAAAGAAGAGTTTCACAACTGGCTCAGTAAGCTGTAGTAATGTTAGTCACTTTTTGTAAAGGATAAAGAATATATGCCTGTGAGTATTGTTATAATGTCTGTCTATATGTGTTGGAGCCATTGCTTAGAGGGTTATAACACTGCTATTCATTAGCCTGTCTATGGCATTTTGCCAAGAGTAGTTAGCATTAAGCTAAACTGACTTCCCCAAGGCAAAGCTACATGATGTAAATTAACCACGCGTAATTGTCTTTGTTTTATTTTTGGTTCAACAGTAAACTTGAAGCAGTAAACTTTTCAGGAACTGTTCACTATATGTCAAAGTGCTGCTTGTTGTGAAGGGAGTGAAGGCTAAAGTGGTGAAATTACTCAATTCTTTCCGTCCCTCGTAGGACCGAAGGCTACCGCAAAGTCCCCTACCACTACTACGAGGCCGGCAGCCGGGACGAATGCGCCGAGTACCTTCTGCACGAGAGCGCCCCCTATGGAGGGCACCGCTTCGTCACAGAGAAGACGGTGTTCGCCAAATGGTCGAAAAACCACGCCATCAAGTTCTTCAACCCGCCCTGGCAGCTGTCGTGATGCTCGAAAACGCTCGTTCCAAACATCATCCGTCAGGTTTTTGCTTGTTTGGCGGACAGCGGACGCTTTTTGCCATTCACATCATGCAGCAGTCCAGCCAAGGCTCCCTTTTTCTTTAATACGAGGATAAACCGAAGGAAGAAACTGTTAGCTGGAGATCCAGATGTCAGTGCGAGCTGTGGCGAGTCTCGGTCACGTTCGGCGCGATCTAGGGACCTTAGAATCGAGTGTCTGCGTGGACCGAGCAACAACTGAAGGCAGAGACATTGACACTGCAAACCCTCATGAAGCCTTCACTGAAGTCAAAACTGATGGAAGAAGGTGTCCCTTAGACGGGTTAGCCGGCATTTTGTTGTAGATGTCACAGCGAATTTAACCGAAAACGCGTCCTGGTCAAAGGCAGGCGTGGGAGTCGGATGTCCGGTACGACTTACCCGCAACCGGAGGCAGATGCTCCGTCATTTCCTGTGTAAACCCTCATGACGCCTTCGCGGGTGTCATCAGTTTTGATTTTTTTTCAGTGGCGCAAGTTAGCTCCATGTGTTTACTTGTTAATTTATTCAGCAGAGATCCGTGCAGTTGGACTTGGACATGGTCACACTCCATAAAGTTGTGGCTCCTCTTCTCGTTTTTCTTCTTCATGTCAAGCCTCGCGTCATGTCGCCCAACTTCTTGTCATGCCAGTTCCCCCAGGTGTTTGTGCTCAGGATGGTGATTCATGAGGCGTCACATTTCATTTATCCTTCAGGCCTGTCCTTCATCGGCTTTACTGTAGCACAGTGAGACGACTTACAACCCCCCGATGCTTTTATTTCTATTTATCGAGTATTTTTTTAAACCACAGTATTTCCTCAAATAGTCACCGGCTGCATCTAAACACCTTAGTGACGATTAGTGTTCCGCGAGACTCCGGTTGTGTGGTTACTTCACAATGTGTAGGTTACAGGGCTAGTTACACTTCCTCAAATTATTATGATTATTTTTTGGCATCGTTTCTCCACTTTAATGTTTCAAATCATCACACTAATATAGAAATCTAACAAAGAAAACCTAATTAAACATAAAATACAGTTTTTAAATGGTGATTTTATTTATTGAGGGGAAAAAAATATTGAAATCTACCTTGCCCTGTGTGAAAAAGTAATTGCGTGAGTCCATGTTTATGTTCTGTGGTCATTTATTTCACCCAGTCTCTTGTTCTTAATACACAATTTTACCGTATACGAAGACGGTTGTCGATTAGTGTTCCATTTGACTGACGGTTTGTGCTCGCTCCGTGATGTTGTCTGGAAGCTAAACCACTGCTGCTACAGCACATTTGTTGCTTTTTATTTTGCTTTAGACTGCACTTTCACTCAGAATTGTAACATTTCGCCTTCCCCAAACTGCAGTGGAGTAAATAACTCGGCCACTGTTTGCGGAAATACGCCCGTTTAGCAGGAACCAAAGTAGCAGGCGCCTGTTTAGCTAGCTAGCGTGCATGGTAACCACATTCATGCTGTAGCTTCAGAACATGCTCGTGGGTCAGTCCGGACCCAGGCCTCCTTTTCACGTGTTCTTTGCATGTAGCAAATCCCAGCCGCGTTTAGGTCTACAAACGTACAAATCAGACCTTGACTTTAGCCTCTTTCAAGGAGAGATCTCGCTAAAGACCTGATGTTTATCAGCCTTTGCCTTTAACACAGAACCCAGTGAAAGATATTGCCGTAGTAGCAACACTGGCGAGGAGGGCGTTGGGGGTCACAGGTTCGACTCCTTCTGGCAATGCCTCGGGGCACTGTCAACGGTGACAGACAGCAAGGCATTTATTTACCACTTTTTTTTTGTTTTTATTCTAGGGAGGGCTTTGATGATGTCATTGTGCTTGTTTACCTCAAAGGCAAGACGCACGCACGGACATGCACTGTGCTTTTGCAGTCACCCGGCAGCTCTCAGATCGGTTTACATGCGATTGACTTCATTTTCGGGGCGTCGCCGCTACCCTTTTCGTCAGCGTTTTCAGTTTGCTGTTGTTTTGCACCTCATTGATGGCGGGCGCTTACTAACCCCTCCGTTAGGTACACCTGCAACAATGTGATTAAACCCAATACAAACGAAATCTGCTTTTACGTAGGTAAAGGTGATGTATTCATTGAAAAGTATGTTTATTAATATTGTGTTTTTTGCACTGCATCATACTAAGATTTACTTATATTTTGAAAGAAAAAACATAACTCCAATTCTTGTGACCTTTATCCTTTTTTGTTCCACATCAAGTGTCCTTGTAAACGTGTGTGTTTGTGTGTGTGATATTGAATGTAACACATCACTTAAGTATGAACATTTGTTTTACTGGTGCAAGATTAGCATCAAAATGATACATTTTGTTTATTAATCAGAAAAAACTCCACTTTCATTTTCATTTGCTTCATAAATGCTAGTGGCATTTTGTGAATGTTTGATTTATTTTTCAACTGAACAAGAATGTATTTTGTTGTTGTTGTTTTTGGCATTAAAAGAACCTAAAAGCACTCGATTTCATGAATGTGGTGACGTTGGGTTTATTTACTGTCAATGTGCGTCGTATTCTTCTTCGTCCTTTTTACAGGAAGAGGACCATCTTGATGCATTATCCGTTGGGGTGATTGTGGAGATGGATGGTAAGGCCGATCTATGCCCTGAAGCTTCTGGGACTGGGGGCAAGACAGTCTAGTGACACCTTGTGGTGGGGGATTGTCGACAACATGGCAATTGCGTGCTATGAGCGTCATCTTAGCAGATGCGATGCGATGCGCTGCTTGCTCTTTTCTTGATTGCCCCTCGCCATGTTGGGCGATGCTGAGGAAGGGTCTCACATGAGTTGGGTTCAATGCCAAGTCCTTTAGCGAGGCTTTGATGATATCTTTGAAATGTTTCCGGCCAGCAGTTCATCATACAGGATACATTTGGGAAGGCGCTCATCTGACATCCTTGAGACATGGCCCACCTGGTGGAACTGAGACTGAAGAAGCATGGTGGGACTGTTCAAGGATCTCTGTAACAGGGACTTGGACCTGCTATTTTACTCTGAGCAACAGGTGAGATGGAAGCGCTTGATTTCCTTGCGTTCCTCTGGCTGAAAGATCCAGGTCTCACATCGAGTAATGTCGTAAGGACAAAGGCGATCAGCTTCGTCGAGAGGCTTCTGCGGTTCTACGCTGATGATCGCAGCCGACCGGAGGCAGAGCTGGACTCGGTGATTCTGCTGTCCACCTCGTCGTCGATGTGCACACTGTGAGAGAGGGTACTGCCTAGGCCCACAGCAGGCAATTCGTGTCCGTTTACCGTCGGTCCATTTTGACTGTCAGTGTCGAAGTCTGGGGTCAGGTAAGCGAAAGTGGTGTTGAAGTTGATGTTTTGTTCCTGGTATTTCTCCTGCAGCTGGCGTGGCACGAACACTGTTACAGTGGTGACGTGTTTCTCCCTTACAGGTAGTAGATTAGCCCCTAGGTCAGATGTATTGAAATATCAATTTTAAAAGGCCACCTCAAAGAAATTCAGGTCCATTTATCGAAGTTGGTCAGGCTACATCCAATGATATGGTAATACTCAAAACAAAACAACAGCAACAACAACAAAAATACAAACTAAAATAAAATGTAATTTCATTTTGACATGAAATAAATCATTTTTAAAACATGACCCCTGTCACGAAACCAAAACAAATATATCAGGACAGGGTTAACATTTTTCTTTTCAAATATAAGCACAAAGAACCACACAAGAATGTGTGTGCGTGTGTTTTTTTTAAAGATAGGAAAGAATAACCAAATACAGATGAGTAAATCAACCCAAACATGATAAATAATACAAAATAATCAAATAGTATCCAACACTAACAAACGATATCTATGAAAAACACTGTTAGCAAAATGTACTCAACACTTTCTGTATTATGCGCTTTCTAAAAGAAATCTGAACCACTTCCGGTCTCGGAAGTGGCTTACTTGGCGATGGATACGCCTAGCTTTCACAAACTAAAAAACTCTATTCATGCATTCTGCTGCAACAGGTAATGGCTACTGCCAAAAAAAAAATAAAAAAAAGGCACTTACAGTATACTTGTGTCACTGCTCACTTTGTGATCGATAAACACAGACAAAAGAAATGTATAATCCGGTACACATGGATTTAGTTGTCAGTGCCCAGGCACAAACCACACGAACAAGACCGCTTATTAATATATTTTCCCCAACGACATATTAACTTAGGGCCTTTCCAACAGGCTGTGTGTGTGTCGTTGGCATGGAGACCCGGTCAACAACCAAAACACTTAGTCAAGTAATCATTTTCAAATTAGGGTGCGCTTGCCACATGTCAAGCGACCACTTAGCGCAGTTTTGGCCCAGTGTGCTTGTTGTCTTTCGCTGGGATTGCATGAGCTCCCGGAGCTTTGTCATTTGACATTTGGTGGATGGCTTTCTCTACTCCAGGCAGATTGTTTAAATCAAGATTGATCTTTACCTGTGGTAGTCGATTGATCGCGTCCTCATTTGTGTGAGGTGGTCTGTTGAGGACAGCATTCAGCCCATCCATTCACGATGCTGGAATCGCTCACTCGTGAGCGTTTATCCGTCAGCCGTGTATTGGAGGAAGGCTTGAGTACCGTGTACTTCAAACGCTTCATGTTGTGGTTGTTGGTGCTGACTTTCCTTCTGTTTTGTGCCTCAGCCATGAGTTTATTTATTTAGATTATTTTTTTAACACTCATGCTCATCTTGCCGCTTTTACCATCTTTGGGCATCTTGATGTTGTCGGGGATCACCCAAAATTATTTGTCTCAAACGTTTTGTCCCAATGCGGATTTTATATTGAATACAGAGCAGCAACACAACTGCAAAACTAATATCTTTAATCAAATCAATCAAACGTATCAGTACCTCAGTGGTGTTTTCTGCTTTCAAACAACGGGGGAAAAGCTATTTTCATTCATCTCAATACATATTTTGGAATTAATACAGAGTGTCCAATGACAAAAAAATAAAATTGACATCTCATCATAGTGTTGTTTTTGTAGTCACTTCCTTGTGCACATAGGTCAAACTCAAGGCCCGCGGTCCAAATCCGGCTCTCCCCATCATTTTATGTGGCCCGCGAAACCAAATCATGTGCGTCAACTTTCATGATTTCTGCTAGAATCTATACCAACATATATATATATATATATATATATATATATATATATATATATATATAAATAAAATTAATAATATGTTGAGTCACAGTCATAACGACCCTCTGACGGAAACCAAAAATTAGTTTGACACCAGTGTCCTAGTGTGTGTCTTTCCTACTGATGGTGCCCTGCAAATTCTGCCTGGCAACAAGGACAAAAAACAATATGACTTTGCCTGACTGTGTTCCTGCCAGATTTTCCTGACCTTTTCCTGCTAGGTGGTGCTGCGGAATAGTTTGCCTCAAGTTGGCAAGTAAACACAGTAGTAAGCATGACAGGCGTACGCCATGTATTTTTTTTTTTTTAGTTTTGGTGCATAGATGATGGTGCACCCCCATCCTTGTTGTTATTTTTTTTTTCTCATTTAAATGCACATTTAATATTTAAGACAGTGTAGTGGTCCAATGTGAATATTAACACAAACTAATGTTGTTTTATCTGTAGGCAAGTTATCCTTATAAACTTCTTTTGCATCCTTTTTATCAGCGTGAATCTGACTGTGTTCCTGGCAGATCTCACTGTCCTTTCTCCACTGTGTCATAAAGCGGACTCGTTCAAATGTGACTGCAGTACACTTGAATTATTAGGTGCTTAAATTTGGCACCTGCTGAGAGAAGTCAATATAAAAAAAATGCAGCCAAACAGTCACATCATAAAGCCAGATAAACAATCACATTTATGGAGTTAATCAGTTGTAACCCGTGTCACCAAAGAAGGAGAAAAAGCCGGCCGGCCCACACGTGACCGTGGCCCTAAGGACGAGTTACGGCGTCATTAGGAGAAGTCACTCAACGCTGAAATGACTTTGGACACAAAATGTAAATCTCCCTGCACACACATAAGCATCTGAGAGGAATTTTCTGCGCATCAGCGTGACTGTGAATGAAATAAATGGAAGGAAGGCGGCTGCGAGTGGCGCCGCATTAGAGCAGCGCTTTTAAGGGCACTTAGGCACGCCAAATGTGAATTCCCATTAGGCGGAATGGAATGGAGGACGTCGACGTTTGGGGAGGTTTACACGGGGATTGGATGTCACACAAGAGGAATAATGCAGCTTTTTACATTTTGGGGAGGCTTAAAAGTCATTGTGTGCTGCGCCTGAAATGACCTATAAAAATTACTGTGTCTCGCATTGGCACGAAAATGGATAAATGGAGCCAAATGCATTGAAAAAGAAGAACAGAAGAGGCAAAACGCTGTGGAGAATTTAGCATGAGCGACTACATAAGTGGCTTGTATGCAGTTCTCGATGTTGGTTTTATTTAGAAGATCCTTGTTAAAAGCATGTTTTAATTGTTTGCTAGCCACGTTTGACCTTTTTGCAGAAAACGTAGCGTTCTGAGAAGGAAGTGTGTGTTTTGAAACACAGTTCTAATGGCCAATGGATATACTTGTTAAAAACACGATGTTATAAAACGCAAAAGTTCTGTTGTTCAGAAGAGGAAGTATGTGTTTTAGGGACAGTTCCGGCAGCCAGTGGAGGCACTTGTTAAAAAAAACATAAATAAAACATGTTTTCATCGGTCGTTTCGCTACTTTGAACTTTTTTGTGGGAAAAGAAATTGTTGGTCTGATGACGGGTAACTGTGCGTTTTGAAGAGAAGTTCATGTGGCGAATGGAGATACGAAGATATGGAGGTACTTGTTAGAAACATTACGTTATAAAACTGCTTTTTACTATCTTTGGCGGAAAAGTGGTGGTCTGAAAAGTAGTAAAAACATCGGGTCATAACATGTAGGAGAACCTGATTCTGTGGAGACCATCATAAAGTGGAGATACTGTTTGTTTTTTTATCAGACACCCCTTTTCAATGCAATTTTTTTTGGTGATGGGGTAGTGAGAGGCTCATATTTGGCCGCTATAAATCACACCTGCAGTTAGCCGTCACGTTAATGGCGAGCGCAGCCCGCTTGTATGGCCTCTTGGGGGGAAAAAAAAAAAAAAAGGCTACATTGGCAACGCTGCTGCTGGCGCCGCGGCCGTTCCCTCTTCCATCAAGGCTTCTCCCAACTCGTCAACAAATATAAGAAGCAAATCAATGGCTCACTGCCTGCTGTCATGGAGTTTCATAATTGCAATTGTTGATGGGTGTAAAAAAACAAAACAAATAAATAAATAAAATCAAACGCGGGGTGGGTCCTAATTGACCTGTTGACACTTCCTCCGAATGGCGTGCCAGCCTGCTGCTATTCTTATGCATGAGAGATGAATCCACTGTGAGTCATGAGTAAAAAAAAAAAAAACATGATGGCAGGTACATGCAGAAAAGGGACTCACTGGATGCGACAGAGTGACGGGTGAAGTGAGGGATTATGGGTAACAGTATTGTTTTTCTGTTTTGTTTTTTTTTCTAATCAAATGCGAAGGAAAACAAAAAGGACATGACGTGCCTATTAAAGCCGGGTTTTTAAACATTTTACGACCTTTTAAAGGCCACGTCCATCAAATTGAACAACCGCGCCTTCACTAAATTTGAACAGCTGACACAAGCTCAATATTCTTACATATTTGAAGAAGACATTTTAGCAATATTTTTCATTTACTGTCATGGAAATGTTCCACAACACGGTTGCTCAGATACTCTTTTGTCCAGCTTGAAACCATAACCTAGGCTTGAAACCTTAACTTGATACCCAAGTTTGGAAACCAAATCCTGTCTTAAAACTCTAACCAAGGCTTCAAACCTTAACTATAGTTTGAAATCCAATTTATATCTTAAAACCCTGCTTTGAAATCCCATCTTAAAATCCTAACCCTGGCTTGAAACCCTAATTTGAAACACTAAACACTGGCTTGAAATCTTAATTTGAAACCCTAACCCTGTTTTGAAACCTTAATTTGAAAACTTACTTTAAATCATTGACCCTGGTTTGAAATCCTAAATTGAAACCCAACATTGAAACACTAACTCTGGCTTGAAACCTTAATTTGAAACCTTAACCCTAGTTTGAAACCCTACCCGAGGCTTGTTTGCGATTGGGAGGCGGCAGCCCGATGTTTAGTAGTGAACGCAGCTTGTTCAGAAAACTGCATTCTGAGGGTCTGCTTGGTGCTGTACTTGTTCCTCTTTGTGTTTAGCGGTGTTTGTTACAGTAATGTAAAAAAATACTGCGATGTGCTATACCTGTGCTCTAAAAAAGAAGCATCAAAACATATTTCGACGATAGTTTCATAAAAAGTTGCCTTGAAAGCGGTAAACACATACGGCGTGAATAAGCGGACCACGTTCGACTTGCTTGTCAGCCCGAGCAGCTAAGCAGAGATGAAATGGGGCGCCCTCGTCATTTGTCACAGCGCCCGCGGGGTAATGACCAGGATGAATTGGACGTACGCTCTAATTATGGAAAGGACGACCAAAAAAGGAATACAAAATGTTCTTGTCAAGGTCCTTCCGACAGGCTGGGAAAAGTCCACTAAATCAGCAGTGAAGCGTAGCTGGGATTACTGCACATACAAGAAAATAATGATAGTTTTCATGATTTAGTCTTTGTACATGTCACCACAACAGATTTGAAATTCAATAATAATAATAATAATAATAATAACATTGTTCAAATGGAGATTGTTCCCCCCGGACGAGCTGGATGAAGTGGCTGGGGAGAGGGAAGTCTGGGCGTCCCTGCTCAAGCTACTGCCCCCGCGACCCAACCTCGGATAAGCGGTAGAAAATGGATGGATGGATAGATGGATGGATGGACCCGATTTTGAAACCATAACCCAGAAAACTTAGTTTGAAAACCTAACTGTAGCCCAAACTTCAAACCCTCATTTGATACCCTAACCCTAGTTGAAAACCCTGAATTAAAGCCCTATCCCTGTCTTAAAAACCGAATTTCAAACGCCAACAATGGCTCAAAACCCTAACCCAGGCTTGAATCCCAAACTTCAAAATGTTTTATACAACAATGAATAAACCTAGTGTTAAATGAATACAGCTCTCATTATTTGTCCCACATGGCCACCTTTCCATCATGTCCTCTCCTTGTTGTTTATTTGTTTGCCTCCCAACCTCCCACCATGTTATTCCACACCGTACCCTGGTGACTCTGATGTGGATTATTACCTTTCTTGTGTGTGTGTGTGTCTTTTTTCTTCTTCTTTGAATTCCATAAGTAGATTATACACATCACCAGAGGGGGTGACGTATAAAGCAGCTCCACTGTGGATTTGTTGGGTTTGAAGCTGCCAATAAGGAAAAGGGTGATAACCATGGACAGGAAATGGAATTTAATGCCACGTCAAAAAAGAGTCTGGCTGCTTAGAGTACTACGTGATTGATACAATTAATTGAATAGCAATTACGCTACATAAACACATTTATTTGACAAAGAAGATGCTAATGTAACATAGCATATAGCGGAAAGCACAATGGCTAACAATGACACATAACCGCAGGAGATCTTTTCCTACTTTTATACAGTGGTGCCTTGAGATAATGAGTTTAATTTGTTCCGTGACCGCGCTCGTAACTCAAAACACTTGTATCGCAAATATTCTTACCCCATTGCAATGAATGGAAATACCGTGGATCCTTTCCAGCCTCCACCCAAAACAACAAAAATGTTTGTAGTCATGTGTTTTTTTTTTCTTTTGGAAGAAAAATAGCACAATAATAATATTGTACTTTATAAAATCATACATCTATGACTTAATTAAGTAGAATGTAAAGACATTAAACCTTTTTTTGCCGTATTTTCTGGTTTCAATTCAATGGACATTGGGCTGCTCCTTGTGGTGTGCGTCCATTGTCCACCTTGGGGCAGTGTAATAATAATTTCATCTTTCAAATCTAGCACGGTTGCTAACAACACTCTTTTCTGCATTGTGTGAAATTAAGATGTTTATTTTCACATTAAACCATTGCCTGTGCAGTTAATAAAGGTCTTGTGACTTTCACAATTTGATCCTGGAACCGATTAATCTGTATTAATGTATCATTTCAATGGTAATAATAATAAAATACATTTGAAAGTAAATTTTGTTTATTTTGGGTGAGGCCAGCTCATAAGGGTACTAGTGATTCCCCAATAGTTTGCATTTACTTTAGTTTCATTTTACATTGGCAAATGTCTTTACACGTGTGTGGCAGTTAGGAATTATTAAAATGTGACTGTAGTTTTATGATAGCCGCAGTTTGACCCTGGAATGGATTAACTGACTTGAAATGATTTCCTATGGGAAATTCAAAATGCAAACAACTTGGAAGTCAACGCTCATGTGCTGCTTCGGAGGTTCCGCTGTATTTAAATCCTTCACCGTACAGTTCATAAATGTTTTACGATGGAGACGGTTTGACCCTGGAATGGATCATTTGCATTTTCCTGATTTCCTATGGGGAAAAAATTTTGCAGTAAACATGTCAACAAAAATGATTTCTATTATTGTCAGAATTCACAATCGTGGTATTTACTGTGTGTGTGTGTGAGCGTGTGTGTGCGCGCGCGTGTGTGTGTGTGTGTGTGTGTGTGTGCTGTACTGATGGCCGACCTAAAAAGCACCACGTGGATGCCCCGCCGACCACCCGCCACCCACCGCCCCCCACTTTGTCTGCTTTGGCCTCACTGCAGATTTCTGCTGAAGGCCATTGAACCATGTTTGGAGAAAAATGATGAAATGTCTATTATTTATGCTAAACTTTAAACACACGGTGAATCATTTGCAGGGTGCCAATGGGGAGAGTTCACCTAAAAGCTTTGGCGCAGCAAATATTTGCCGTATCAGTTCAGACATGAGATTTTTTTTTTTTTTTTTTTTTTTAGAAGAATGCTTTGACTTTAATGGAGGCTGGTGCGCTACATATCATGGAAACGCTGGCAGCAAATCATTAACGCAATAACAACAGCGCCACAACAACAACAAGTGGCACAATCACTATAAACCAAACAAATAAGGATCAGATAAGAGTAGCAGTGGCTGGACTGATAAAATTTTGATACCAACGTTGGTTTTGTTATTCGCTACAACAATCGACACCGATGTTGTGATACTTTAGTTCTGGTTTCCGCCCCCAATGCACTGTTGGCAGTTGCAATCGTAGGCCAGTATATCTATGACTGTACTGGTGCTACTGTTCCTATATCAACTTGGTATCCGAAAACTACTCAAAGGAGGAGGGACCTCAGGCATCAGAGGGAATTCAGAAGCGACACGGAATTAGAAACATTTCTCCTCGACACGTATGTTTATCACCACTTTTGGACATTTAATTGATTGTACATTCCAAAAATAAAACTTCAAACTGATGACATTTAGTTTTATAGTAACACTCCATTACGAATACTGTACAGTAATCCCTTGCTTATCATGGGGGTTACGTTCCAGAAAACCCCGCAACAGACGAAGTCTCCAAAGTAGCGAACAATTCTTGACTGAATATTTATATACATGTTAAAGTTGCATATATGCAATGCAATGTCTATCTGTGATAGTTTGGAGGTGCAGTTATTCATTTGTCCACTTGAGGTCACCAGCCACACACTCTACACAAGCACATACCTTTAAAAGGCAGGTATGCTCTGCTTGACTTACATGAAAGTCAACCTATGTGGATGTGTGAAAGACAGGCGATTTCCTGGCTAAACCATTAGGCAATGCGATTGTCTCGGTGTTGTAAGCTGCGCAAAGCATCATGCTGCTTGCTGATGCGTCCCAGAATTTCTTGCTGTGCTCTTTTTAACAACAGGTTGGAGAAAATCAAGCTAAACGTTGCTCTTTACTTGCATTTATTCCATATTGTTGGCCAAACCAGTTCCATATTTTTCCACATTGCTATGAGTGTGTGAATTTATTTCTTGAAACACTCACTGTGGCTGCGTGTTAACCAGCGGCATATGCCGGTCCTGTTTACGGCATTATTAAGCAACTTGGTAACTTACCAATTGTGTGAGTTGAAATTGCTCAGTAAGGTTTCTTTTTCTGCAAAGTAAAAGAGTCTATTTGTCCTTCTTTTACTCATTGCTGCCACATTATAGTCAAATAGCCAGTAATGCTAAATGACCCAAAGATGTCCAGGTGAGTAACTGCACTATCCTGATCATCAATTCTGCAATGCACTGACTCCACAATAAGTGAACCGCGATGCAGCGAGGCCTTACTGTAAGTCATGCTATCGATGTAACATGTGTAGGTAACATCAGTTTATTTTCAGGGATACGCTACCTTAGTATTGCTAGAGCCGCCATTTTGTTGAAACTGAATTTGCGAGCTCTGTGCATATTTATCACGACGACGCACTTTCATAATCACTCATTATGAATGGCCATTTTTTTAAATTGAGCTTGTGCATGTTAGTGAGGCTTTGGTTAGAGACTCGAGAAGGGGGAGGGATTAGTGCAGGGAGCCTACATATAAATCAATAGCAGTTACAACATTGCAAACTACGCCTTTAAAGGTCATGCAAATTAATTCAGATTCAAGAATTTGGTGACACATCCACCATTATTAAAAACTTTGTCGCTATGAAACTGTAGGTGAAACTGCCCCACTCAGATCATAAAAACATGTCAAGGTCATGAAAATTAATTCAGATTTGGCAATTTGATGAGACATCCACCATTATCAAAAAGTATTCCCGCTAGTCGCCCTGTATTTGCCTTGTATATTATCATAAAAAGCCTTACAAGTCTTGAAAATTCATTCAGATTTGACAATTAATGACACATCCACTTTCATTATTGAAAATACTGTTATCTTTGATACGGTCAGCGATACCGTCGTTATCACTTAAAGGTCATGAAAATTCATTCAGGTTGAGCAATTGTATGATGCAGCCACATTACTCATGAAAAAGTATTGGTTTCAGTATTGTGATTTGATTGGTCTATGGCATAATATCGGTATCAGTGATAGTATTTTATCATACAGCCGCCTTAATTATCAAAAAGTATCAGTATCAGCGAAACTATGCCTATATTTATTTGGTATTGGATCAGAACAACACTGAAAGGTCACAAAAATTCAATCGGATTTTGCAATTTCATGACACATCCACCATTATTAAATTGGTATTGGTGATGCTGTACTGTGTATGTATTTCGTCGTTATTGGATCACAAGGACACTTAAAGGTCATAGAAATCAATCTGACTTAACAATTTGATGATTTGTCTGCCCTCTTTTTTACAAAATATTGGCATTGGTGATGCTATAATCTTTCCTTCCCCATTATTAAAATGTATTGGTCTCTGTATCAGCAATGCTGTCCAAATCAGCAATGCTGTCCTCTTGGATTACAAAAAAAAAACAAAAAAAACTTAAAGGTAATGAAAATCCATTCAAATCTAGCAATTTGATGATACATTCGCCTTAATTTTTAAAATGTTTTGGTAACAGTATCGACGATACTTTCTGTACCAGTGATCACCCCCAAAAAAAAAATTCACTTTAATTATTAAAAATTACCGGTAATTGTATCGGTGATACGGTCCCTGTATTTACTCAGTACTGGATCCCAAATTTTTTTTTCCAGTTTGATGCATCTACCGCCATTATTAAAAAGTATCCCTAACAATATCTGCAATATGGTCCCTGTATCTACTTGGAATGAGATCTGAAAAGCACTTAAAGTCATACAAATTCATTCAGTTAATAATTTCATGATGCGTAGATAGTAAATATTAAAAACTAACTGTAAACATGAAAAATGAACAGTATTGGCAGGTCCCTGTATTCACTTGGTGTAGAATCCATAACAAATCTCGTCTCGCACACCATTTCTAGAAGAGACGGCACGAAATAGATCCTACAAAAAAAAGACTTGTAGTTTGCATGAATCCAGTGGAGATAAGACAGCAATAGTACAAGATGAGCTTTATTGATCCCTTCGAGGGGGAAATCGAAGCGCAGCAAAAAAAAAAAGGCATCAATAAGACATAAAACGCTACTTGCATTAGGAATACATCACGGGGAGGACGGACGGGGGATAATAATCGAGGTGAAAATGCATGCAAACGCTTGTAAGATATCAAGCAGGGTGCTGGAGTTCTCCCACACAAGATCTCCATCAAGTCATACAGGAAGTCACCATTAAGCTTTATCTTCCCGCTGCAGGTGCTTTTTTTTTTTTCTCTAATGAAGTGCACTTTCCATAGTCGCAGTGGGTGGGAACTATCCATCCATCCATCCATCCATTTTCTTAGCCGCTTATCCTCACTAGGGAGGGAGTGCTGGAGCCTATCCCAGCCGTCATCGGGCAGGAGGCCTATTCAGACCATGACCCCATGACCCCATGGGCTGTTGGTCATGTCATTCAAGCAGAGCACACCTGGCATGCGCTTGTGGTGAGCGTGTGGATAGTGACCTCAAGTATTAAATACTTGCACTTCTGAAAAGCTGTAAAGCATCACCTATTGGGTTGCATATATTAAACCTATAAATGTATACAATAAATAATTGGTCGCGACTTTGTGGATTTTATTTATTGCTGAGGTTTTCTGGAACTAAACCGCTGCGATAAACTAAGGTTTAATGTATAGCAGTGTATGCATACGCTATAAAAACAATGATAGCTTACACCAAGTTAAAGCAGATTTGAAGGCTCACCTCCAAAATTGAATAGTTCGCAGTTGTAAAATAATAATTCAATTTTATGCAGAAGATGGAGCCAGAGAGGGCTGATTTTTCAAAAGGTCATTTCAATAAAATTCTACTGTGTGAATTTTCAAAAGATAATTTCAATAATATTCTACTGTTTAAACATGTACTCTATGACAAAGTGTTATTTTAAACTGCAAGTTGTCCGTTTAAGTACATTTCAGAGTCTACACTTTTTTCTTTTACTTAAGGAAAGGAGTTAAGACAGTACTTTTACTTTTATCAGTTTTTGTATTACTATTATTATTATTTTTTTAAACTCGAGTAGCGAATGGGTACTGCTTTTGCCACCCCTGCGTATTCCGTGATACCAACGTCGTGGCGGGCTTTAGGACCCGGCGGAGGTCCGATTGTGCGCATCTGTGGACGGAGCCCGAGCCCAACCGGAGCGCTCCTCCAGACCGGCCCGGGCAGAGCTGGATACCGGACGCGTGCGGAGCATATGAGAGTCGCCGGATGCGGGCGCACCGAGCCCGCCTGACTCCCGAGAGAACGCCGCAAGATGAAGACACCGCTGGTAAAGGTTCTTTCCTTTGGTTGTTGTTGTTTTTTTAATTTTTTTTTTTAAAAATACATTTGTTAAAGGCATGTCGTCCTGGATCAAACCTCGGCCGTGTTGAGCGAAGTGCACTCCAAAAAAGCAGCATAAGCTCGCTGTGCTCACTGACTGTCGGATCAAGAGATTAGGTTCGCAACAATGGAGCCAACAGATGTGGCCTGCAACTAAGCTTTGATTTTGTGTGTGTGTGTGTGTGTGTGTTGGCTTTGTCGAGAAGGTGCGTGCCCCAAAATAATAAAGATTTTATAAACTACACACATGCTGCACCTGTTTGTCACATAGTACTGCTTCATTTGGCAAAGACTTTCGACAAGCCAAATAACTTTCACGCGTCCACATTCCTACCTTCAGATGTGTTCTTGAACGCACCTCGACGATAGCGGATTCAAATCAGGTTTTGCTAAGCTTGGGCTCCGAGGGACTTGTTTACATGCTGCTGTTTCGGTTAGCAACAGAATCCAAATGGCAGTTAACTCTTGGGATGTATGAACCGAGATCATTACAATTACGACCTCATTTGTTTTCGGCTGAAGGGTAAAAAGTCGGTCGATTTGAGGGAGGCATTTACTTAAGGAGATGACACACCGAACTCATTGGGGCACGGTGCCAATTTGTGAAAGGGATGGCCGCTATTTACAATATGGTCAATAAGTAGACGAGATCAATACTGGTATTTTAAGATTTTTTTGGAGATCATGTTGAATTTGTTAAGCACTGTTTTTAATCAACTAGAAGCTCATGATACATTTCTTTTTTTTTTTGTCATTAAGACGTTTGTTGATCCCGGAAAACTGGATCAAGCCAGTGTTTTATCAACCAAATGGTAAATAAAATAAATTCATTTTCATTAGACGATTTTTGATCATGTTGAACTTGACAAACCTAGTTTTTGTAAAAATTATTATTATTTTTTAAATCAACTAGATGGGTATGATTAAGATTAGATAAATCCAGCATTATTATCTAAAACTAAAAAAAAGGTATGCTAAATTGATTTTTCTGTCAGTAAGACGTAAAGTTTCATGGGTTTTTGATGATGTAAAATTGGATAATCCAGTTTTTTATCAACTCAATGGGTATGGAAAGTTCATTTTTGTCAAATACATTTTTGATCACAAAGAATTTGATCAGATCGGTATTTTATTTTTTTTAGATGCAATAAAACCCCAATTCCAACGAAGTTGGGACGTTGTGTTAAACATAAATAAAATCAGAATACAATGATTTGCAAATCATGTTCGACCTATATTTAATTGAATACACGACAAAGACAAGATGTTTAATGTTCCAACTGAGAAGCTTTATTGTCTTCAGCAAATAATCATGAACTGAGAATTTTATGGCTGCAACACATTCCAAGAAAGCTGGGACAGGGTCATGTTTACCACTTTGTTACATCACCTTTTCTTTTAACAACATTCAATAAACGTTTGAGAACTGAGGACACTAATTGTTGAAGCTTTGTAAGCGGAATTCTTTCCCATTGTTGCTTGATGTACAGCTTCAGCTGTTCAACAGTCCGGGATCTCCGTTGTCGTATTTTACGCTTCATAACGCGCCACACATTTTCAATGGGAGACGGGTCTGGACTGCAGGCAGGCCAGTCTAGTACCCGCACTCTTTTACTACGAACCCACGCTGTTGTAACACGTGCCGAATGTGGTTTGGCATCGTCTTGCTGAAATAAGCAGGGGCGTCCATGTAAAAGTCGTTGCTTGGATGGCAGCATATGTTTCTCCAAAACCTGTATGTACCTTTCAGCATTAATGGTGCCTTCACAGATGTGTAAGTTATCCATGCCATTGGCACTAACACAGTCCCATACCATCACAGATGCTAGCTTTTGAACTTTGCGTCCATAAGTCCGGATGGTTCTTTTCCTCTGTGGCCCGGTGGACACGACGTCCACAATTTCCAAAAACAATTTGAAATGTGGACTTGTCGGAGCACAGAACAATTTTCTACCTCACATCAGTCCATCTTAGATGAGCTCAGGCCCAGAGAAGCCGGCGGCGTTTCTGGGTGTTGTTGATAAATGGCTTTTGCTTTGAATAGTAGAGTTTCAAGTTGCACTTACGGATGTAGCGCCAAACTGTCTTTACTGACATTGGTTTTCTGAAGTGTGCTTGAGCCCATGTGGTGATATCCTTTACAGATTGATGTTGGTTTTTGATGCAATGTCACCTGAGGGATCGAAGGTTTACATGAATTCAATGTTGGTTTTCGGCCTTGCCGCTTACATGCAGTGATTTTTCCAGATTCTCTGAACCTTTTGATGATATTATGGACCGTAGATGATGAAATCCCTAAATTCCTTGCAATTGTACGTTGAGGAACATTGTCCTTAAACTGTTCGACTATTTTCTCACGCACTTGTTCACAAAGAGGTGAACCTCGCCCCATCTTTGCTTGTGAATGACTGAGCAATCCAGGGAAGCTCCTTTTATACAAAACCATGGCACCCACCTGTTCCCAATTAGCCTGTTCACCTGTGGGATGTTCCAAACAGGTGTTGGATGAGCATTCCTCAACTTTCTCAGTCTTTTTTGCCACCTGTCCCAGCTTTTTTTGGAACGTGTTGCAGCCATAAAATTCTAAGTTAATGATTATTTGCTAAAAACAATAAAGTTGATCAATTTGAACATTAAATATATTGTCTTTGTAGTGTATTCAATTAAATATAGCTTGAGCATGATTGGCAAATCATTGTATTCTGTTTTTATTTATGTTTAACACAATGTCCCAACATCATTGGAATTGGGGTTGTACATTCAGACCCAACTAGTCTGCAGCCTAAACGGGGTGACGAGATTTGGAGATGGAAAGCGATAACCTAATAAAACCTAACCAAGTTTTGTATTTTTTTTTCCCCCCAGCGCCATGGCGTTGCCGTGCTTCTCCTACTGCTCCTGTGCGCCAGCCTCTTCCTGGTCTACAACGGCAGCTTCTACAGCGCCGTCCGGGACGCCAACGACACGCGAACGCGGCGCCAAGAGGAAGCGCAGCCACGACCCACCGACGCCTCCTTCAGGCCGGCCCGGCCTCACCCCCCGGCCCTGCAGGGCTACAGCAGCATTGTGGACCGCAAGGTAAAACGCCCACGGAGGCACTGCAAACTATCCATCTCCGCATGGATCTTAAGCGAGTCATTTATCACAATTTTCTGCCCGCCTGTCATTACTCATTACAAGTGAGGCTACAATTAAATCCCTTACACACTAATTGATAAACCCGCCGCCACTCGCGCCGCCATCTTGGCTCTTGCCAGGAGCAAAAATAAATAAATAAATCAACGTGAGCCGTTAAATGATAGTGACACGCGGTATCCAGAGAGGCTGAAGGGCAGTGCTTGGAATCCTGCTAAATGCAAGCTCGGGATAAAGAGATGCGGTCATCGGCATAGTCAGCGCAATCAAAATCAACCTCAAAAAATAAACGGGCACAGTCAATGCTCGCTGATTTATTTATTTTTGAATAATAGCCTACATCGATGAAGTGGTACCTCGACTTACAAATATAATTCATGAACTCAATTTACTCATGTCAACTAAATTTTCCTGATTGAAATGATTTGAAAGGCCATTAATCCGTTCCAGTCCCTCAAAAAGCAAAAACATCGGTCAATTTGATTTTGAAAAAAATGTACCGAAAGTGGAGGAGTATGGTGTGTCTGCCATCACTTCGTGACCTGTAAAAATATGAATTTCTACTTTCCTATGAGTGATTTTATTAGGTTTTTCACTCAATGACACACGCGAGATTTTTTTAATAATGGATTATACATTAACTAAATAGCGATCTGGACCTTTCTCTGCATCATCTTGAGAAGTTTTACCACCCTGCTTTCTCTGGCGTCCACCCCACAAGCAGCCTCGCCAAAACTTTTAAATTATGTTGTTTTTATGTAATTAACTCATCACTGATGAAGCTATAATGTTTTCCGCATAGTTAAAAATAAAAAATAAGCACACACAAGTTCTCTCTCATATGCATGAGAATGGAAAAACACCTGCGACATATTTTCCATATATATTGTTTTTGTGCATCTCCCATAAATTATCATTCTTCACAAGCAGCTTTTTTTCATTTAACGCAACAAATGTGATTGAGGTCAGAAGGAGGGATAATTTATCCGGCGCCGGCTGTGCTGCTGCTTTGGGGTGTGATAAGGCAAAGAAAATTAAAGTTGGGAATGAGAAAGAAAGAAAGAAGAAAAAAAAAAAGGGCAAATAACCTGGTAAAGGCAGACAGGGGGTGAAAGGTAGGGACAATTGTACGTGGTACGCACGAATGGGAAAAGGGCAGACAAGCTGAAGATGGAGCGTTAAATCTCACGGGAAGTACTTTTCTGCCTGTCTGACACAAAAATCTGCCAGATTGCCATCTCGCCATCATGGCGAGGCGAGAGAGCGAGGGGAGGTGGGGGGGTGGGGGTGGGGGGAGATGAAGGTGCCAACGAGCTTGAGGAGTGTTATCGGACATGAGTGGCGCCATGTTGAGACGCTGGAAGGTATGTGAAAAGGGAAGAAAATTCTGGCAATGTCCCGCCACTGCTCAGTTCTGTGTAAAAAGCAAAACCGAATACATTTTAGACCCTCGGTTATAGCCTTATTGAAGCAATTTGAGGGTATTTTGTTATTTAAAAAAAAAAAAAAAAAAAAAAAAAAAAAAAGGTGCTGTAACAGATACAGAGTGGTGTCCAAATTTTTTCTTCCAAAAACGAGAGCATTCTGTACTAAGCTGAAATTCGCACTGGGCATAAAGCGGACCCAATAATCGCTCCTCTTCTCCTGCCTTGCCGCTGAGTGTAGAATGAATACAATAGACTACAATAACACGACACTCTACAATACAATGCAGGCAAACGACACGGGCCGCTTCAATTATTAATTAAAGTCTTGTATATGGTGGCTAAAAAACAGACGGTGGGCTGCCGATGGCCTTTAGTTTGGATACAATGCTGGCAAATGACAGCGGTTGTGCCAATTGCTAATTTTACTACGTAAAAAGGGATGGCGGGCCGTAATTTGGAAACTTCTGTTCCATATGATTCACTACGGAATCGCAACATGTCATCTTGTTCATTGCTAGTGAGGTAATTAGCATATATCACTAATTGGGCAACATTCTTGCTTGGAGGAAAAAGTCATGTGAAGGCAGCTGACATTTCAGGACAATGTAGCGGCCGCTTATAGGTTGTCGCTCGAAGGCAAGACCCGACGCCATCTGCGCCGGCAGACCTGACGAGGCGTCGCTCTCGCCTCCGCTCGGGTGGCAGCTGCACGAGATGTTTAATATTTCACAAAGCCGTTCTTCTCCCGTCTTTTCGAGGACGCCGCCACGGCGCCAGCCAGCTGGAGAGCGAGACGGGGGGAAATCTCCCCAATTACATATGCACGGCTGTCCGTCTGCCTTTTAAAAGGCGTCAAACTCAAAGCGACGGACCTCTTTAGCATAGAGAACTCATTAAAGGGGCAACATTTGTTTAGCTTGGAGCGGATCCCGCTTGGAAGTTGAAGGCGACGCGTCCCCCCGGCGTCAGAGCCTACGGGAAGCAATTACGGAAAAAGATGGCAGGAGCATCTCGATAAGCGTTCCCTTGACGTGAGTAATCTCGCACCCCGCGGTGAAGGAATCACGGGTGAAGTCATAGATTTTCACCATAACGCCACGGCGTGAGCAGAATGGTAATTTCAGGCTTCTCCTGTGTTAACCGCCAACTCGAAGTCCCAAGAAATCAGAAAATGGGTAGTCTGCCATTTGCTTTCAAGTGGCCATTTTAGGCACACATGGCCAAACTCCTGCAAGGGATTTTGGCCGATTGCAACCCAAATTTCAACCACGTATACGAGACCGATGGCCGACGAGAGTTTTGGTCCCTGTGTATGTGCACAGTTTCAATTAGCAGCGCGAGATTTAATAGCAACGTCTATCCTCCGTAGAAGTACCAAATTGTCTTACGAAGAAGCCATATGTCAAAAGACGCAGGAAGCAATCAGTTTTGGGCTTATTTTGGCCATTTCCGGGAGTCCTTCAAGACGACCTCATCCTCATAGACACAAAACTCAACAAAACTTCACAAGGTCAAAGCGTCTCGGACGTTGCGTGTGCTGAAGGACACCCGCCCCAAAGAGTTCCCATGGATGCTACTGAGATTCCGGACGGGGTGAGGCTTAAGTGGGTCAGTGGAAGTTCACCATTGACAGTCGACACACAATTGATTTTTTTGTGAACAGATGCACTAGAAGTAGAACGCGCTTGTCTCACCCCCCCCCCCAAAATTTATTTGACGGCCAATGGTTTGAAAGGTTAAAAGTTAACGTCAGAACATGGAATCGCTGTCGTGCCAGCTGAAGATACCGCAAACTTCAAACGCAGAATTGTGAGCCGTGCTGACCACTATAACCCACTGTGCTGCCCAATCACTTTCATATCTTAACCATTCAGAAAGCACTCAATATTTTACTGGGCAGCAAATAGTTTATTTGCTTTTTAGCCCTCATTGTGTCATATTGTGCTTCAAAGACAATACAGTAGGCTGAAACGAGACATAATTAGACTTACAAATAAAAGCCAGTTGGCTGGCAGTTTTTTTTTTTTTTAACTGTTCTAGTAACATTCTTTCATGAAATAAACATAATGCATTGTTTGGCAGGCGTACAAAATGAAAAGTCCAATAAAGAACAAAATTAAATTAAAAGTTGGAAGGGAACTACCACTCTATCGTTTCCCATGTTGCCAACAGGGATTCAACTTGTCACCTCCCACAAGCATTTCACTAATAACGCTGCAAACCTGTCCCATTTCGACATTTATGAATCTTGACGTGAATCATGGAAAGTGAATTAATCCATTCCAGGCCCAAACCGTCACCACCATAAAAGCTTTATTAAGTTGACAGGCAAAGTTTTTATAATTCATCACCATGTACAAAAGAAGTTAGCCACTGTTTAATCAAAGTAACAGAGTAAAACTACTCACACTTTTGAAGCCGATTGGATGAATGGAATGGGCTAGGCTAATCATTAGCCGTTATGCTTTCCAATAGCATCTGCACGGTCACACCAATGTGTACGTGTGTTTTCTTATATGTGGCAGGAAGTTTCATTTCCTGCTCTTTGGCATCAGCGTCACACTTTTCCCCTTTGGTAACACAACGCACACACACAAAAAAATAATAATTAAAAAAAAATGGTCCCACACTAAATGATTGTTACTGTTAGCATGTTGGCTGCATGTATTTTTGATGAGGGTAATGAGCGCTGTGTTCGCTTGGGAGCCTCCATCAAAGCTCCAAAAGCCACATTTTTACTCGCAGAGGTTTTATTGTGAAGATCCATTTGTGCGATCACACTTAGCGTTTCTCCAATCGTCTGGCGAAGGTTATTTTTATATTGTCCCAACTGTAATTTCTCACCAAGTTTGTTTGTGGCATCATATCGGTGTGTTTACACACATCGTATCGCAATGTGACCGGTGGTCCGGATCTCAAAAGACCTCATAGCTAGCAAGTTACTGCCACGATGGACAAGGACAGGGGATTTTGTGTTGATTTGTGATCGTGACAAGCGAGATTTTCAATTGTTCGAATCGTCATATGAGTGCCCACTGAAATCTGGAGAGACTTTGATGAGACATTTATTTTAGTTAGTTAGTTTTGTTGCAATTTGAAACTAGTTGACAGATGATAGCTAATAGTTGGTGGGTGATAGTTGATAAATAGCAGTTGACGGCTGATAGCTGATCATTAAGTGATGATGGCTGGTAACTAATATTTGGTCCCTGATAGCTAGCTGCAGATAGCGGATGGCTGAGAATTAACATCCAATAGTTGGTATTTTATAATCTATAGTTAGTGGGTTCTACTTCAAAGTTGATAGATGATAATTGATAGCTGATAGTGATAGCGGATATATGATAATTGGTAGATGATACACGATAGCTGGTGGGTGATGGCTGGTAAATGGCAGTTGATGGCTTTTGGGTGATAGTTGCTAATTGATAGTTGATAGATCACAGGTGGGAGTTGATCGCTGGTAGCAATAATAGTTGGTAGCTGACAGTTTGATAGTAGAGAGTCGTCAGATGACAAGACGATAGTTGATTAATGATAGTTGGTGGGTTATGGTTGATAGATGATCGTTGATTAGCTGATTTGTCCTCGTTGTTCTGCACCGCCACAATTAATTTACATCACGTGCACTCCTACATGGCAAGCGACGCGGGACACAAACACGTCCCAAAAGACAATGTGCTGCATCACGCTTGCATGCATATACTGTACGCGTGTGCGTACGTGTGCATGCGTGTGCAGGGACAGCGGCAGGTGGGCGTCTGCGAGCCTCCAAAACGTGTTGCCAGCGAGGGCAAACAGCCCGTTTTCACTCTTGACGCAAGACTGCTGCAGACGAGTGCCACGGATCCCAAGGGGGCAATTAGCGCTTCTCGCTACGCAACAACAACACAAGCGACGAGTGAGCATCAATAATACAGAGCTGACGGCCTGGATGCTGGCACAGTGCCACCCAAAGCGACAGGACACCAAACAGCAGGCGTGAACTTCATGATAAGGCAACCGTCTGCCTCATTAGCTGTCCACTTGTTTTAACCTCGCACGTCAACAGCCAATTTTAATACAAAAACCAAACAAACATGCACGCTAGAACAACACGCGCCTTATGGACAATCTATTCGAAACATGCTCAGCCACAGACTGATTTCACTAAATGTCCACTGTCAAACCCGATGTTAAATGGGCTGTAAAGTGAAAATAAATTTGACACACCACAGAAAAGAGGAGATGACAGTGGCTGCATTTTAGATGATTCTTGGTGGCCAATAGCTGATAGCTTATATTTAGTACATGAGGTGGCAGATGATAGCAAAGTAAGGTCCTGTCATCAAAGGACACCCCTGAATCCCCAAAGCTGTCCTTGTCCTACTTTTTTCCCATGTGCTTCTTCTCTGACACACAGCTTATTCTTCCTTAAGGAGGGAAGAAAAATGAGAAGCAAGAAAAAAAAAAAAAAAAAAAAAAATCTTGCTTCTCAATTTGATTCCATCCTTCTGCTTGCATGCCATTTTCCTGACCGCCATCTGTCCATCTGTCTGTCACGCACCCCAACTTCCTCTTCACTCCTCACTTGTTCCCCAACAGCAGCAAGAACAACCCAAAAAATTGAAATTGAAAGCAGAGAAAGCTCTTTTGACCCCTGCTGAACGACATTCGGTCTTTTGTATTCCGGGCAACTGCTTCTGCCTTTGCCCGTGTATGTGGTAGAAGCTGTCTCTTCTCCCGGCTGCACGGAAGGTTACACTGTGCACCGGAGGCCGGAGACCTGAAAAGGAGCCAATTATAGCGAGGGTGGGGGGGGGAAAAGAAGAAGAAAAAAAAAAAACCAGCATGTTGCAACACGGTGCAACTCCTTTGTCTGCTCCAGAATCCAAACGGAGTGCACTAATTGAAACTCACGGGCTGGGGGGCGGAGCGCTGGCTGCAAGACAACAAGCGAGTTCACTGCATTGTGCTTTGCTGAGGACAGGTTTTAAAGGTTTATTGGAACACAGTCGCGGCACGGCGGTTGACTGGTTAGCGCATCTGCCTCACAGTTCTCAGGACCCGGGTTCAAATCCGGCCTCACCTGTGTGGAGTTTGCATGTTCTCCCCGTAACTTTCCTCCCAAATCCCAAAAACATGCGTGGTAGGTTAATTAAAGACTAAATTGTGTGTCGGTGTGAACGTGAGTGCGAATAGTTGTTTGGCTCCAGCACGCCTGCAACCCTAGTGAGGATATCAAAATATAATACTTCGTCCAGGTCTTGCAGGGGGATCCCAAGGGGTTCCCAGGCCAGCTCGAAGATGGAGTCTCTCCATCGGGTACTGGGTCGTCCGTGAGGCCTTCTGACGGTGGGACGTGCCCCGAACACCTCATCAGATAGGCGCAAGGGAGACATCCTAACCATTTGCCCGAGCCACCTCATCTCATTTCGGCTCAGTTCCTTCTTCACAACAACAGACCAATACAGAGTCCGCATCACCGCAGACTCTGCACAAATCCACGTAGATCTCTGGCTCCAGTCTTCCCTCAATCGTGAACACGACCCAGAGATACTTGAATTCCTTCACTTCAAGCAGGATCTCATTCCCCACCTGGCAAGGACACTCCAGATTTAGAGGTGCTGATTCTTATCCCAACCACTTTTCACTCGCCTGTGAACGGCTCCAGTGAGAGTGAAAGATCCTGGCTTGATGAAGCCAAAAGAAACCACATCATCCGCGAAGAGCAGAGATGTAATACTGAGGCCGCCAAATGGGACTCCCTCGAAATTCTGTCCAAAAAGGTGATGAGCAGAACTGATGGCAAAGGGCAGTCTTGGCAAAGTCCAACTATCACTGCAAATGAACCCCATAAAAAAATACAAAAACACATTATTTAAACTACACCAAAAAAGTACAATACATGAATATTTGATTTAAAAAAAAATAAAAAAATTACAACAACTAGAAAAACTATGTAAATATTTGACAAAGAAAATAAAATGAGAAAAAAAAAATATCGGACAAAAATACTACACAATATTAGTAAAATTATTGTACAAAAAATACAAATGTCATTATAAATACACACGTGTTAGCTCAACTATACACAAATAGAAACAAAACTATTAGATGAAAAATACAAAACATTGTGGGGGAAAAAAACAAACGAGTATACGAAAAAAATAAATCGCCTCAACCGAAAGACATCTACTATTCACAGAGACAACAGGAACGATGATTAAACTTGAAACTGTAATACTAACC
Source organism: Phycodurus eques (assembly GCF_024500275.1). Taxonomy (NCBI): domain Eukaryota; kingdom Metazoa; phylum Chordata; class Actinopteri; order Syngnathiformes; family Syngnathidae; genus Phycodurus; species Phycodurus eques. Next base: position 16,863,494 of record NC_084537.1, read on the forward strand.
GTGTGAATTTTATTAGGGTTTATCGGTCAACTTTAAATCGTCTAAACCCTTCTTGCACTTTGTTGACCAAGAAGCAACAGTGAGTCACTGCATCACATTCAAAAGAAAAACAAAAACGGTACTGTACGGATTTTTTCCCCACTCGTCAGCCTTTTTGGCGTTACCCTTTAATTTGCAATTCAGCTTTTCACGTTGCGACAAGGTTTATCCATGTTCTTGTTGAAGTATGTGTGGGTCAACAGACTGTTGGTACATAAACGGCCGCGTCTCTCCCCGGCGGCATAACAGTTGTTGTACTTGGATCACAACGCGGCGCACAAAGACGCAAATGAAATCTCTTTCCTGACGTCTGTTAATGACGCGCGTGCACGAAGAGGCCTCGTCACACTCTCGACGAGGAGCTCATCTCATATCTCTCGTCTTCAATCATGAGGAGATGGCGGCCGTGTCATTTCTTTGCATTTCCTCTCTCCTCTTCGCGTCGCACCTCTCGTTCATTAGCTGTCAGCCTAGCTCGCTTCCCGCCTCTCGCTAACGTCCGCGGGCAGCTCCAAATGAGCTCGTCCCATCCCTCCCCTCGCCTCGCAGTACAACGAACGCACGTTTGATGCTGGTCTTGAGAGGCTGACGTTTGAGTCGACGGTAATGGGTGTTGCTGCAGCTTCTCTACTTGCTGCCTTGGGCTCACACGTTCTGCCTTGTATGAGGTATCTTGGTACCCTTGCTAACTTATTTTGGCACTTTTGCTTACTAAAAACAACAAAAATTGCAGTTTTGAAGCACCAGACAATCTCCTGGAAATGCTACAATTCTCTGGGCTCCGATCAACTTCTAGGTATCATTCCACTCCCCCAACAAAAGGCTGACAAAGAGTTGTTAGGTTTAGAAGATTTATTTTGGTACCCTACATCACTTTGAACCATGGCAAAAGCAAAAGTTGCAGTTTTAAAGCCCCATATGACATCACGCAGAAGCGATAGTTTTCTGGGCTCCAATTAACTTCAATCAAGGCACCATACCGCTGCAAAGTCGGGTTTACACGAGTTATTTTGGTACCCTGCCTCACCATACAAACAGCAGAAATTTCCGTCTTTAAGAACCAGACGACGTCCTGCGGCGAGGAACGATTGCCATCTTTTGGCATTGGCCAATTCTTCACCACCTGGCGTGCTCTCAAGCTGGCCTTCGCTCTCTCCCTCACAGCCCGCACCCGCTCCCGTCCTCCTCCTCGCCGTCCCCCAAATAATCAATAACAACACTGGAATGGTATTCCTCTGCTCCGAGGGGGCAAGGCATCCATCAGGCGTAATAGCCCGCCCCCGGTCCTCCAGGGACGGCTGCGGACGCCAGGAAAGGAGCAATTATCGGCTGTGTCACGCGTGAGCGCCTCCAGCCCTGTGAGCGGTGATTGTGAAGCCAAATCGGAAAACAACCTGGCGATCGTGTGTGCTACTGTCCGGGGCCTTTTCTTTTTCTCGCTGGTTTAATTGCACACTCGATATTATTAGACGTGCAGAGCCGGCGTGTCTCATACATACGTGAACATGTACGTGTTCCGCTATTTGCGACCGAACCCTGCCTCAAATTGCGGAAATTCACGATTAATTGCCAATTGCCACAAGATGGCAGACTACTTTTAGCTCCTCAACTCACTCCAACTTAGTTCCTTGGGCGCGAGATGCCACAAGATGGCGCCACATCAATACTTTTATTAGACTACAAGGAGAAATTGATTTTAATAATTCAATTGTAGGCTCAGAAATGGGCCACAGGACTGAGTTTGATTTTAATATTTAATTGGTCATGTGTACATGGACCTGGAAGTCAAATGATCCATCAGCCCTATTACATCAAGGACAAATGTGTATTTAGCATTATTGTAATCGGTTTCAGGCATTATGTCTGACACCAAAGATATGTTTGATATACGGTACGATTCCCTCAAATTGTGATACAATGGACTCCAATTGTGATAAATGCAATATGATACGATCCAAGTTACTATAATTACAATACGATTCGATTCACTCAAATTCCGATACGATTGACTACAGTTGCGATACGATGCGATACGATGCAATACTTCATAGCTGTTTCTACAGCTATGAAGTAATACTATTTACTGCAATTACAAAATTATTATTTCACACCTGTCTCGTTGCGTTTTCTCCAATGAGACAAAATAGCCCGACGGCAGTCATAACCACGTCCGCCTAATCAACGAGACAGTGAATGTTGTTGTGCTCACAGCGCTCGGGAAGTACAAAACGATCAATTTCAAGCACATCAATGATTCATGCCAGCTGAAGACGTGAACAATGGGAATCGCTGATGATTTATTAGGCAGAGGGAATGTTTGCTCAGCATCAACGTGTAGGACGCTTTTCATGGAATAAGTCACGACTCCAGATGTTAGAATGTTCCACCTGGAATAAGTCAAATGAACCCTGTCGTTAGGATGCTACACTTGGACATGACTCCAGTTGTTCGGACGTTCCACCTGGAAAAGTCATATGACGTCAGTTGTGGAGGATCATCTGACAGGATTAAGCCACATGACTCCAGTAACTAGAACGCGTTAGGACAAGTCAAATGAATCCAGGTGTCAGGACTCTTCACTTGAAATAAGTTGCATGACGCCAGCTATTAGGATGCTCCCCCTGGAATAAATCAAATAAATCCAGTTGTCAGGACGCTCCGCCTGGAATAAGTCAAATGACTCCAGGTGAAATGGAGAGCCTTGTTTTTCCAGTAATAACCTCCCGAAGAAAAGACTTTACAGCCAGCGAGGCGCTGCTTCTGGAGACAGCGAAAGTCTGCGGAGCATTTAGAGGCCCCTGGATAAAAATACAACTTCCAACCTGCCTCCGCTGCAGCAGAGATAGGCTGTCGAGGTGCTTTCAGGTGCGAGAGGGTCGCTATAAGGTGGCCAAGACCGCTAGACCTCATTAGCGCCACGTTTCATCAAGCACCAAATGGCTCCCACTGCTTCCATAGATCTCCTTTTACCTTCCGTTATCCCGACTTTCCACTTTCTTCTCTTCGCTATCCGCCTATCATGAATCACATGATCACCACTCAGCAATGATCATATATTCTCGCCTGTGTTTGTTATGGCTACAAGCATGTGAATAAATGCCACTTCTATTGGGGCCACATTTCACAGCATCATTAAGAGTGTTCCGGGTCGCAGACCACCGACTTGCAGCGCAGTTAAACACAAAAACGCACTCATAAAGCATGACTGCGTAGCGATGCAAAATCAGAATTGTAGAGGTTTGAGCTTACAAGTATGTCGTTTTACATTACTGGTTACCGTTGCTCTGAAATATTGTATTGTGGTGAACTACTTTTGTGTTACTTTTAAGAAATCAGTAGCGCTACTATGATTGCCGTCCATTCCGTCCAATTATGCATTGACAGTGGTTGTGTGATTTTAAAACGGTTTAACAGGTCGCATAAACGGAAACTGAGTAAAATGAGTCTTATCAATCCTAATGTAAGAGTTGTCAGAAAAAAATTTCATTTTTAACTTACTGTCACAATATCAACAAAAAAATGTTTTTAACAAAAATACCAATGTGCTTGCTAAAAAAATTTGATTTTTCTTTCCGTCCATGTAGATTTTCAGTCATCCAGGTTATAGTAAACCACAAAGGTTTAATCTAGGTAACTGGACTCTTTCTTGTTTTCCATAAATATTCAAAAATCATGTAGGCAATTGTGCTATTCAGCTAATGTTATCTAAACAATAGCCCCCAACCACTTTGAAATGTACTGCATTAATTAGTTTGCAGGAAAATAGCACAATTTAAATCTGATATACATAATTTCCACATAAATACAGATTAGCTGGTATTGCAAACGCAAGTAACTGTCACCAATGTGCATTTGAAAACATTTTGGTTACTTTCGTTTCCGCTGCAAATGGATTTCTGTGATCGTTCCCACCCCCTTTGTCGACCTATATCCGACATGTGCGCGCATAACAAAGTCCTTTCCTTGCGTCCGTTGTGAAGGCCTTGGGTTTGAAGGCATCGCAAAGCACGCAATGACAAGCTGCACACACCCAGGAGGCCCCGTCGCTCCCCATTTGTCAACAAAGCGTTTTAAACCTCAAACGCATTGTGAAGCTTTCTACCAAAGTTGCCTCAGGTGTGTGCGTCTCTGTCTGCTTTGCATTCGTCTGAACAAACCAAACACGAGATACAACCTTTAGAGGGGGGGTGGGGGGGGAGAAACATGGCGTGCTACTCGTTTGTGGTAGCTATAGTTGAATGAAAACACTGAATACAATTTAGTCTTCAATGGAGCGAGCATATGCGTTTTGGTGTTTTTGAATCAAAAACGATTTTAGTCAATTAACCTATGTGCCAGTTTTTGTAAACAAAGACAATTTCAGTCTTGAATTAACCTACTGTGCAAGCTTGTGTAAACGTCAAGAACAATTTAATCTGCCTCACGTAGATATTTTTGTTATCATCAAAGACAATTCAATTAACCTAATTTAAGTTTTTCTGTAAACATAAAAGAAAGTTAAGTTTAGTTTTCCTTAGGGTCATCTTTGACTACTTTAACACTTGTTTTTGTAAACCAAAAAAAAATATTAAGAGGATTAAGGTACCTAATAAGTATTTACGAACATCAAAGACCAAGCATACGGAATACGCGCAAACACGCACAAAACAAATCCAAGACAGTTTAGCCCTCAATGAGCCTAATATATGCCTTTGCATACAATTTAGAGCCTTTGATGAACCTACAATTGAAGACAATTGAGACTACCAAAGAATCTAGGGTTAGGGTAACCGCTTGGACTAACCCTAGCTAACGTATGTTTCTATAAATGTATTCATATCAATTTAGTGTCTTCAAGGACCCCAAGATATGTGTTTTTGTAAACATGCTAGGCAATTTATTATTCAATTACCCAATGTTTGTTTCGTAAACGACGTATTCTTCGATTTCCCCATTACAAGGATTTTGAACCTTTAATGAATCTCACAATACTTTTTGTAAATATTGACGTCAATTTAGAGTTGTCAAAGAAACTATAATTATGTGTTTTATAAATATAAAATAAGTGCAGTCTTCAATGAAATTAATATAAGATTTTGTTAGATATCAAATTGAAAGCCCAGTTGTCGGTTTTCAATTACCGTAACGTAGGTATTTCCGCAAACATCAAAGACAATTGAATCATCGGCGAACCTATATCGAGTATTGTGACCGCTCTATTTTAACGCTTATTCTTTTTCCTCCCTTGACCAGCCTCTTAAGATGCACTGCCGAACGTGCGCCCTGGTGACCAGCTCCGGCCACCTCATCGGGGGCGGCCGGGGCGACGAGATCGACCGGGCCGAGTGCGTCATCCGCATGAACGACGCACCCGCCGCGGGGGTCTACGCGGCCGACGTGGGCCGCCGCACGTCGTTGCGCGTCATCGCTCACTCCAGCATGCAGCGTGTGCTGAGGAGCCGCAACCAGCTGCTCAACGCTAGCCAGGACGCCGTTTTCATCTTCTGGGGGCCCAGCAGCTACATGCGGCGCGACGGCAAGGGCCTGGTGTACAACAACCTACGGCTCATGAACCAGGTGCTGCCTGCGCTCAAAGTCTACATCATCTCCTGGCAGAAGATGCTGCAGTTTGACGACCTCTTCAAGAAGGAAACCGGCAAGGACAGGTAACATCCAAGATGTCCACTATTGAACTTGACGAATGTTGTGGTAAACACCAAAGTCCATTTAGAGCATTTGGGTGAACCTAGCCTACATGTTTGTGTTAACATCAAAGACAATTTAGAATCTTCGATGAATGTAACATACAAGCGTTGGGAAAATCAAAGATTAGTCTGCAGTGAACATCAAAGACAATTCAGTCTTCAATGACGCCTCAGTGAACACACATTCCGTTAAACATCAAAGACAAGTTGGCGTCTTCGATAAACTTAGCGTACAAGCTTTGAGGAGAGCAAAATACAACTGAGTCTTCAGTGAACATTTGCGTTTTAGTCAACATTAAAAAGAATTGACAATGAACCTGACCAACTCTTTTCAGAAACATCAAAGACAAATCAGTCTTTAGGTGTGTTTTCATAAAAAGGATTCTTCAAGGAGCCCAACACGAAAAGCAAGACCTTTTTAATTAGTAGTAGTTATATTTTCTTCCGCCGAAGGGGTCCTTGGACCCAAAAGGTTTGAGAATGTATGTGATTTTGAGTATGTACGTACTGTACGTTTTTGTAAACATTGAAATTGAAAGTGTTTTTTTTTATTTATTTTTTATATATATATATATATATATATATATAAACGGTTTTCTCTTTTGTGACCATGAAAAGAATTCAAAGTACCTCTGAATGGTTTTGTTATCGTGAAGGTTATTGTTTTAAGCCGTTACATTTTGCCCGAGTTCAATTCAACATAGTAAAAAGCCTTGCCAAGGGAATTTATTCTGTTTTCTCTGTTCAAGGAGACCATCTTCTGTATAATGGCTTCCAGGAAGAAGTTTCTAGCACTTAAAAGCAAGCTGAGTGTTAAGACAAAATAAAAAGTAACTCACTTGGTTTTGGCCTCGGTGGCTGAGCTTTTGTCCGACGCGTCGGAGGAGATTGAACGCCACTCCGGTTTAAGATAGACGTCGGCACGGAAATGGCCTCGCGCGTGCGATCAGGGTGAATAGCTTGGACATTTATCCCGCCCAGCCTACTTGAATCACAGCAAACGTATGCCGTGATAAAGCGCCTGCCCGTTTTCCGTTTTAGCGCCACTGCGACATCAGGAATTAATGTTTGTGAACAGTGGAAGTGCTTAACTTTGTTGCGCATGCAGTGTTATTTTAAACATACTTCCATCGGGTAACCGCTTGGAGCCTCACTGGGTAACCAACGGTGCAATCAACAGCCCTGCATTTCTGCATGTATGTATTTATTATAATGGTAAGAGTTTGATTCCTGCTGTTAGAGTCAAGTTAATTAACGCAGCGTGAGGGGCGCGTCTATATCTACCCATTTTAATACAAGCAGCGGAGGAGCTAACAGATGTCTCACAGTATGTGTTCAAGAGACTGATTAAGTCTCTAATTAAAGCAAAATTAATCCATTTCTTTTACCCAGTCAGCACTTAGGTGGAGCAGGAGCTCAACAAGAACAAAGAGGAGAAAGAGAAGGATATCAATTTACTGGGATTTGTGAAAAGAAAGCTATTATTGAGGTTGCTTGAAAAACTATTTTAATAAACATTTCGCGCTTTTAGTTAACACGGATCGATAGTCGACGCTTGTGTAACGATAAACACCAGAAAAGTGACACTTCATCAATGACACTTCACAATTACGATATTTGCTTCCATCCCCAGTTAAAATACCTTATTTGAGATATCTTGGTAAATTGTGGATCGATATTGTGCCGAAAAAGAAAATGATACATGGCAACGTCGGTATTTGGTCCCCGCCTAGTTTAAATAGATTCTTTGATGCTTGTATATCAATATTGTACTGTATAAGAAAAGGATACACAGCAATTTTGATCCAGTTTTGTCCTACTCAGAGTTGAAGCTAATGTGGGACATTTTATTTTTCCTGTATCATAACTGAAAACAGTGGATTACATTGGGATGCATTGTGGCACCCCTAGCTAAAACAAATTGATATTTGACACTTGTGTATCAATAACATAACATGACCAAAAAATATCAGAGCTCAATATATTGTGCCACCCCGAGGTAAAATGCGTCTACATTTGGCGCTTGTGTGCGATTATTTACAAAAATCGATCTTTTGTTCTACCGCTAGTTAGAATGGATCAGCAATCAATATCAGCAATTGAGATTTTGCACGACAATATCAATACTTTGTCAAAGCCCTCGTAAAAATGGATTCATACTTTGACAACTGCGTATCGATACGCTAGACGCGCATAAACAAGGAAACGATGGGAATGTGCGGGTTCCTCGTGAGGACGCCGCCTCGTGAAGATGATAAAAAAAAAAAATGAAAAAAAAAAAAAAACATGAACGCGTCAGCACAGGAGATCACAACGGAAACTCGCTGACGGCTTTCTGAAGGACACTGAAGATAATTTAGTCTTCAATGAACCTAATGAGGAAGTGTTTTCATAATCATCAAAGATGAAGAAGTGTTATATTGTAAACTTCAGAGACATATCAGCGTCTTCAGTGAACCCAACATGGCAGGTGCGTTTATAAACATCAAACACACCTGAGACTTAAATGATCCTTACGTGCTGTTACGTTTTTGTAAACAGTGAAGAAATATTACATTGCAGTTCGTAAACAATGTTTTTGGAAACGTCAAAGACAAGTGAGCATATTCACTTATGTGTTTTTAGTCCACATCAAAGACCATTTAGCGTTTTCAAAGTCAATTTAGTCTTAAATGAACCGAACGTAAATGTTTTTGTAAACAAAGACAATTTCGAATCTTCAATAAAACTAACGTACGTTTTGAGCGAACATTACACAATTTAGCACCTTCGATGAGCCTAACATGGTGAATTCATGAACAAGACACTTATGTAATTATTCATGAATGTTAATAATCATCATCTTAATATTCATTAATAATTAAATGATACAATTATATATTATAACCAACTATACTTCAATGAACCCAACAACATTTTGTAAACATGGTGTTTTCTTGAAGACAATCTGTACTTCAAGTAACCTAACGTGCACTGTAAACCTCAAAATCGTCAATTAACCTCACCTACGTGTTTTCGTAAACAGCAAAGACAATTGCGTCTTCAATGAACATTACACGTTTTTGCAAACACAAAATTTCCATTTTTCAAATTTCACTTCCATGAGCCTAACCTGTTCAAGAACATTTTTCCGTGAACATGGAAGAATATTTAATGTTCAACAAACCTTAGGAGATCGCTATTTACATAAACATCAAAGAAGATTTGGTCTTTAATTAACCGAACATGCATTTCCGTAAACAAAAATGAAATGCTGTCTTCAATGATACATTTCTCCTTTTTGTTTTCAGAACGTAACAGGGAGCTGAACTGTTCCGTTTATGGTTTTATTTAGCGCGTTTAGTGATGGAAGTTGTACTTTTATTATTTTTTTAAACGCTCCTTTTTGAAGCAGTGCAAGTCTCGGGACTACTAAACCCTGAAAAAATCCACAGCAAGTCTTGACATGTTTTCATCTGGCAGCACCCTTGAGGGTATGAAGGACTTCTTACATTTAAAGAGTCCCCCCACCCCCAGAGAGAGAATTCTAGCCCATTTGAGGGAAGGGCAAAATTGTCTGCCTGGTGATCCGTCATCGGACGCTTTGTCCTTGCGATCACTGCGTGCGTGCAAGGCGACGTCCCGATGAAGACTTCGACCATTTGACGGGCTTCATTTGTATCGCTCGATACGCGGCGGGATGGATGCGTATTTTAATGACGCCGCGGTGCAGCGTGAACGATCGAGCGCCCAATTGAGACGGGCCTTCAGTTAATCGCATGCAAAAATCAGCTGCATTACATCCATCGAACTGTCACCCGCTATCTCTCCCTCGCTTGCAGGAGGATATCGAACTCGTGGCTGAGCACCGGCTGGTTCACGATGACCATCGCCCTGGAGCTGTGCGATAGGATCAATGTGTACGGCATGGTCTCGCCCGACTTCTGCAGGTGAGAGAGTGGCCGAGATGCATGGAAAACAGCATCTGGAATGTCTGCGCGTGCTAAGATCAGTGTTCCTACTGAAGGAGCGGGATTAATATTTCAGCTACATCTGAGGTATTAGTGACAGATTAGTGTTCGTGCCAGTGTGAACGGGGTATCTATAAAAGGGATTAGCTCGTGTAAAACGAAGGGCTAAGGATTAAGGCCAAAAAATAAAGCTGCTCTACTCTTGACACCATGAAATTTGCAATGAGAGTTGAAGAAAACCATCAGATGCCATCCTTGAGCATCTGAAACCCTGTAGTACAGTATGTGTACTCTCAAATAGTCTGCCTGACTGTCAAATCGTGGTTCAGCTATCGCTTTAGTGGTTTGAGTATATTGAGGGAAAAAAAAAAAAAAAAACTATTAAAAAAAAGATTGCTTTAAAATGACATGATACAGCGGAACCTCACATATTCACAGTTCAGGACCCGCGGATTCCCCTACGAGCTGTTTTTTTCCCCAATTTCTTTCTCCTTTTTGTTGTTGTTTTTTTTGTTTTTTTTTCTTTATTGGGGAGGAACCAACCCCCTGTCAGTATTTGTGCCTCAGACATCCTTCAACGTGTCTCTCCACAGCAGGGATCCTGAGCACCCATCGGTGCCCTACCACTACTACGAGCCGCGGGGCCCCGACGAGTGCGCCATGTACATATCGCACGAGCGCGGCCGAAGGGGCAGCCACCACCGCTTCATCACAGAGAAGCGGGTCTTCGCCGAATGGGCGCGGACTTTTGACATCCACTTCTACCAGCCCGACTGGAGCCCCGCCCCTCTGCCGGCGAACCGCACCCTGGACGAAGGAGCGTCGAAGGGATGCCAAACGTGATTTGGACAACGAGCCCTCCCGGGGAATATGAGCAGAATTAGGCGCCGACACAAGACGACGCCGATCCTGATTGACGTTTGTTGGGGAAAATATTTCAAGGCTGCTGCCAAAGCGTCGCACGGAAGGCGTTCAAAGTCACAAGACATCGTTTTTTTATTTTTTATTTCCCCCCCCCGAAGGTGAAGTTATACGAGGAGCAAGCATCGTCGTCTCAGGCTCACTCGGGAGAGAATGCAGCAATGTCAATCATTCTGTGCGTACGTGTGTGGAGGCAGTGGAGGCACTGTTAAGAGAGTTCAATTTAAAGTTAAACTTGTGATCTTTTTTAAAGATGAAGCAGGTCGAATGAAATGAGTTTTTTTTTTTTTCTCCCCCCCCCCCCCCCCAGGTTAAGTTCACAGCCTAAATTTGTGTGTTTACTTGGCGGACATGTCATACATTTTACTACATTTGCGTTGACCACGTTTAAAACCAACTCGCCAAACTCGATATCAACTTCGATCAATCTCATCTTGAAATTGAATCTCATTAAATTCACAAGAAAACAAGCAGCTAGCACCACAGCAACAAATCACATGGTAGGGTGGAGGCATGTTCTGATGTACAGCGAGCAACCCGCTATTCACGCAGGATAGGAACCGAGCCCAGCCGCGAATACCAAAAATCTGTAACTGACAACGGCCTACAAAGGTTTATGCTCTACTGTAATTTCCAATGGATGCTTCAAGATTGTGGCAAAGGACTACTTTTGTCTGAAGCTCCTCAACTCACGTCAGCACCAAGATGCCAACAGTTGGTGCCAAAGCAATAGGATTATTAGGCAAATGCCGAACTGTAAATATGTGAGGGTTCGCCGTAATAGATCTGAAAAGCCGCACAGGTGAAAATGGGAAAAGGAGCATATCATCACCGAGTGTTGACCGACTTCCGTTCCTACGACACTGACGTAACTTGATTTTGTACGCATGGATCAAGTAAGTCGGAACACATTATTCAACGCGAAAAGTCAAACGTCTTGGGTGTACGTTTCAAGTTGACCTGGAAGTCGAGCCACATGTCAACAAGCTGAAAAGGAGCATATCGCCACCTAGTGTTGTGGCGGCAAACATAGGTAGTTTGGCCAAGTATCATAGTCCAACGTATTGGCGAATACAGTGTTCCCCACATATTGGCGATTTGCTACTGGCAAATTCAACTATTCATTGATTTTTTTTTGGGGGGGGGCGAGAACCTATCTACTGTTAATCGCTGAAAAACGAAGCTCTGGCCAAAGCTCTGTCTAATACAAAAGGGATTGCATTGCCGCTGTCTTGTGTCATGTTGGTGCCGATGAACTATGTCGAAGTGAGGGAAGGAGTTTCGATGAACTGTCTGGGGGGAAAAAAAGACTGACCAAATTCGCTCCCAACACCAGTTTCACCAATTGTCATGAAACTTATTGGACAGGTTTATCATTCATCAAGCATGGAAAGGCTTACGGCCTGAAATTAAAAGTGAAGTTAGTCCCTTTCGGTTTGATTCTGGGCGCATCTGAGAGCTCCTCCTACTAGGGAATTTGCCCAAAAGAGCCGCAATCATAACCAGCTATCCTAAAGAGGCCTAAAAAGAATGCTAAATTGCCAAGCTTTTTGGCCTACACCATTCAACGTCAGCAATTATTCCATGAAAAAGATGTGGGAGAGCCTGTTTATCGCAGCTTTCAGCTTTAATTGTTTTTAAGTTTGTGTGGGAATTTTGTGAATTCAGTGGCTTTTCCTCCTTGGAATGTTAGTGTCATTTCTTTTCACGGTGGCCCTTCTTCATACCTCAGCAGCTTACGAATTAGCACCGTCTCCGGCTAATAGTGTGATTGATGCTGCTGCAAGCCATGCAAACACCGCCGTGTCACAGCAGACAAGAGGACGATGAAGATGGAGCGGCCGCATCCATCCCGCTACGTCTGTTGCGGCAGACTTTTCTCGGATGAGGACGTGACATGGCAATCGCTCCGCGAAGTGTGCTTTTAACGTGCTGCAATGTAGAACTGTCCCTCCGGCGGGTGGCAGATGCTTTGTTGCGCACTTTTCCGCCGCCACTCCTCCACGAATCAGGTGCCAGTCAGCGGGGGTTAAAATGGAAAGATGAGGTTTTCTAATTATACATCCCGTTGAGTCCCCATTGATTTGGGCCTCATCTTTGTGCAGTGAGTCATGAGAGGAGTCGCAGTCTCAGACGAGGACGCAGCCGGAGGAGTCCTTTGTACCATTATACATAAAAAAAAAAAAGAAAAACCTCAGTGTTGCTCACAAGGGTTGCATGACTAGCAGCGTGTGGAGCACACACTTGGATTATTTTAGGTTTGTGCTAATTAACGTTCAATCGGGAATGGGTTTGTATTTGCTCGCCAGTGTTATGTCTCTGTATTTATTCTGGGAGTATTCATGTCAGCAAAATGGATGACAAATCTGAAACATAACCTTCCATTCAACGGTGTCGTGCGGGGGCCGATCCGGTCTCATGTAAATGAGCCACAACTTAAACCGAGCCCCTTCTACTGCGGGGCCATTGCCAAGCACCGCAGAAGCACACAAAAACTGGTAAAATTCCAAACAGCTTGCAACATTTTAGGAAATAAAAGATTTAGGGCCTGATTCACTGAAGGTTTGCACATGCGAAAACAGGCACAAACTGGACAGTTTAAGCATATTGCAAGCACTTTTACCATTTAACAGCCAGACTGGATATGCATTGCATATATCTGCCATTTAATTTTGCCTCGTCAAAAAACATTTCAGATATTTGCAGCTACATTATTTCCACACACAATTTTCATTTCAGATATCCGCAACGGCATTCCGCCTAGGACGAGGTCCCTTTCGCCAATCGTGACCATGGCATTTGTCATTACAGAGAGCTACAATTAGTTGCAGATATCATATATAATATGAATTACGGGTATCTGCAACTGAATGGTGGATATCTGTAACTCCAGTTTGAGATCTCTGCAATTTGATTTTGACTAGTCATAATTCTAGTTCGTTATCTTTAATTCACCTCAAATCAAGATAGCTAAATGTGCCTTTTCAGATATCTTAACTAGGTGAAAAGACAAAGCTATCTGTAAATGGAATTATGACTAGTCAACATGACAAATAGGCGGCACGGTGGGCGACTGGTTAGCACATCTGCCTCACAGTTCTGAGGTTCAAATCCTGGCCCTGCATGTGTGGAGTTTGCATGTTCTCCCCGTGCCTGGGTGGGTTTTCTCCGGGTACTCCGGTTTCCTCCCACATCCCAAAAACAGGCAGGGTAGTTTAATTGAACGCTCTAAATTGCCCGTAGGTGTGAATGTGAGTGAAAATGGTTGTTTGTTTATATGCGCTGGCGACCAGTTCAGGATGTACCCCGCCTCTCGCCCGAAGATAGCTGCGATAGGCTCCAGCACGCCCGCGACCCTAGCGAGGATGAGCGGATGAATGAACATGACAAATATGTTAGTTTTCCTCTTCCACTAACACTTCCAATTCCATCACTTCAAACTTCATTTTGCGCATGCAGTTTCCTCCCAAATTTCCTATGGTGCAAACCGTCAGAGCTACCCAAAGCAAAGAAAGCCTCTTCAATACAGCGGTCGCTATCACTTTTACAACTGTTGCCAACAGTGCGCGCAATCTGTTAGTGAGCTAAAATACAATGTAGCACCTGCTATTTGAGACCTTGGTAAAAGATCACAATCTTAGTAAATCTCACGGTACACACCTATCAACAGCGCACGGAATATGTTGAGAGTGAACACGTAATTTACCAACCACTATTTGGGATCTTCGTAAATCAGCCCTTACGGCGCTGCTGTTGGTTGTTTTTATATAATGAGAAAAACATGTATACTATCTGTATGTCCTGCTTTTTCTTCTATTAAAATTGGTTTTAATTCTGTGTGTTTGTATTTGTTTGTTATAAGTCAGGAGTGTCCAACAGATTTTTGTCACGGGCCACTTTAGCTTTGGTTTCCTTCAGATTATACGGAAACTAAATGCATAGCTGCCTCATCATAAAGATCTTACCCGTAGGCCTTGAATTGATCCCAGTGGTACATAAATGAACAAAAGGAACACTCAACCGTTTTACATTACAATATCCCTCTTCTTGGCCCACTAATGAAAGACTAGCTGTACTACACAGCCTTCCCATTATTGTGCAGCGCTACAAACAGATCACTTAGTTGAGCATGTGCTCTATTTATTTTGGATACAAGCATAGTTCTCGTACTTCACCAGTCTTACAAGCAATGGAGGTAAATAGGAGCGCACTACTTACCTACAACCAGCAAAGGCGCAGTTAACGGACCGTCTCAGCGAGTTTGCCGTACAAGACATCGATCCGGCAGCGTTATTTTGCATATAACAGGAGTTCAGAACAGTCAGATGAGACATTAAGACATTAAGATGAGAGATTGGACATTAAGATGAGAGATTCCACAAAGGAAGAAATGTAAATCCATTTTTAAATGTATATTTCAACCACTTTATAGCTCATGTGAAAAAGGAAACCATATTTTATGCCAATTTATTTTGAAAAGTCAATCAATAAAAGCCATTCAAGGCATAAGAATAATTCCATTATGACGGGCGGGAAGGGAGGAGTGATGCTGAAGATGTTGACCTTGTCTGCCAAAATCTAATCATCATTCCTAAGTCTTCCCCCTCAAAAAAATAAAAAAATCAATAAGATATTCAATTCTGTGACATGTTAGATAAAACGTAATTTGACAGGACAGTGGTGATGTCTTAACAACAAGCTTGTTGGTGAAACAGTCAAAATGAAATGAAAATTTAATTCCAGGCAACTGACCAAGTTTCAGACCACCCCAAAAAAATATGTAAAATGTTTTAATTCATAAAGATCCTTCACTGTGATACAAAATGGCAGACAAAAATCAGCAGTCAAGTCTTTAGTGTCATGAGATCATACAGACAGATTATGCAATGTTGCCGCCCGATGAACACCGCATAGTGTACCTCTAAATGTGGTCACTCTTTGGTATTTCTGCAAAAGAAGTACCTCCAAACTTTTTCGTAATAATGACAGACAGATATACAAATTTTGTGACTTTTTAACTGATGAATAAAAGCTGGCATCGCCACATGTTCTGACACTTTAGTATTCATGAAAAGCGTGTCTCTCGAAAAGTCCTGAATTTTAAGCAGATATCTCCAAATCTTTGAAGATATATGGTGTTTATAAAAACAGCTATGGCCAAATATGACTTTTTAGTATTTATGAAAAGCAGGAGTCACCTAATTTTGTTTTAGGATAAAGATTCTCCAAATTTTGTGATTTTCTTAGGCAGATATATCAAATTTTGTGACTTTATATATTATTTAGGGGGGGAAAAAACATTTCTCAACATGTAGGGAAAAACTCCAAACTTTTTTGTATTGATGAAAAACAGGTATCTCCAAATGTTGTGACATTTTATAATGTATTCGAGATGGAAATATTGCTGTATCACATACAAAATTTTAGACACAGAGGGTTTTCCTTGGACAGCAATCATAAAATGCAAACAATACAACCAGGAAAAGAAATCTTTCCAAGCAAAGGACAAAGATCAGTTTGGCTTCATTCAAAGCAAAGCCCTTCTGAGAATCGCCTACCACTAAGAAGGAGAATTAATTCTCAAATAACCTCTAAAATGTCCATTTAAATCCTTGGAAATGATATTACAAAGGTTGCCTGAAAAGCTTCAGCTTCAGCTTCACTTCCCATGGAAAAATCTGTCAAGCTCGACTTTTGTTTTTGTCTGTCATTGATGACAAATGGCGCCGTTTCGAGGGCACGGAGGATGGCGCACGAAGTGTGTCAGAAAGGTTCCAGCAATGGTGTCACAAACGTTATATTTCAAACCTAAAACTAGAGTTTTTCCCCTTGAATGTGGGGCTGACGATCAACCAACACATCGGTAATAAGATCCTGCGGCGTTTACGTCATTCAGTGCATGAGAAGAGGCGACAACCTGTGGCTGCTTCATGATAACAATGCGCCTGCTGACAACGCCCTGAAGCATCCGACAGTTCCTGGCCGAGAAGAACATTTGCCGTGCTGGAGCAACCTCCCAACTCACCCAACCTGGCCGTGTGTGACTTTTTTTCCCCCCCTCTTTCCCCAAGCTCAAGGGGTCATCAAGGGGACCCATTATGAAGATGTGGACGATTGCCGTGACGATGGAAATGCAGAGGATCCCGGATGAATCCTTTCAGGAGTGCGTGAAGGCGTGACATTGGACCTTTTGTGACATCGGTCCTGGAACCCTTCTGACAGACCTTGTAGTTCTGAGTACAGTCGCACATGCCAAAAATAGTACAATTTGGAGTTCAAACAAGCTTTCGGAGAGCCAAGATGGCCAGAAATCGTACTCCGGCTTATCACTTCAAGGGAGGCGCTTGTAGCGGTCAAAGGAGGGGAGGATCTCCGAGTAATTAGGGAAGCTCATTATTGTCGGTTACGAGCAGTTGAGACAAATGTATTCAGTTTGATTCAGCGATTCATCCATAATCGGGGCACCGGCATCTCGCCAAAATGAGGAAGAAAAACATGCTTCCTCACCCAAAAAAGGGGGAGAAAGCTGTGGGAATTGGATGGCAGGAAATAAAAAAGAAGGGACTGAAAAGGAAGGAAGAGATGAGCACGGTATTAATAATGTATAAGAAGAAAGGCACCCGGGTGGCTGATGCAGCAGCTGTCTGGTTTTGGAGAGGGGAGGCGCCCGTGTGCTTTAAACATCAATCAGCCCTCCCGGCAATGAGGCGGTGATGTAGTGTCACGGCAGGAATGAAAGGATGGGAGGGGAATGAAGAAAGACCATTACATGAAAGAGGATCCATTTGGGACGGCCACCGGGGCTTACTGGCTTATCACTCACTCATCGCCGGACTGCGATCGGCCACAGAAATAGCCGTCAGTTGGAGCGCTACACTGTTGGGAAGTTAATGGATGTTTCCGCAGGGAGGGCAATTTGGTGAATAGGAGAGAGTAGACTGTATTATGTGGGATTGTTATCCACAATATGACGGTCAGGGGGTGTAATGCGTCCAGACAGCGGAGACGTAACAGTCATCTCTCAGCAGCGCCAGTCGCCACCAATCAGACGGGCCCCCATCCCGCTTTTTCCCCTTTTCTGGCTGGCCCAGCAGTTTGGACACAAAAATAGACAAAATATGCTGAGCAGAACATCCGCTAAAAGTGATTAAATTCTTATTCAATGACTCGCTTGTGTGGACACTTAGGCTGGAGTTACACTACGTTTCAAGCCACACAACTCCCAGTTTTGCTCCCAAGTGTTTTAACTTTCAACTCTTCAAATTTCGCTGCCACGCTCTGCCGACATGCAGAGGCGAAAACTGAATTATTTTGCAATTTACCATTGTCCATCTGTCTAGTTTAAACTTGGGAGCAATCGGACAAAATCTCTAGAACAAGTTAGTTTTGAAGGACAGTTGAAAATGGGCAAAATGGCCAAAGCGTAAGAACGGAAGTGTCAGAAATGAAGTAAATCGCATCCAGACATTTCTGTTAGGGGGGGACGCTTATGTCTTGGAGGGGCTGGAGCTGTGGTGCGGTCGACACAACCTGGAGCTGAACACGCTCAAGACTGTAGAAATGATCGTGGACTTCAGGTGGCAACCTTCGCCACAGCTGTCCCTCACACTGTCCAACTGCCCCATGTCAACCGTCGAGACCTTCAAGTTCCTGGGAATTACATACGGTCTCTAAGGACCTCAAGTGGGAGATCAACATCAACTTCATCCTAAAAAAGGCCGAGCAGAGAATGTACTTCCTGCGGCACGGCCTGCCACAGGAGCTGTTGACCCAAGTTCTGTACAGCAGTCATTGAATCAGTCTGGTTTGGTGCTTCCAAAAGAAGGACAAACTCATCCGACTGCAATGGGCAATCAAAGCTGCTGAAAAAATTTGTCGGTACACCCCTGCCCACCCTTGAGGACTAAGACAAGAACTAAGACAAGAGCATGCAAAATCCTCTTGGACCCTCCACAGCCTGCATAATAATTATGCATTATTCGTGCACCCACTGTAGTAGTCTCGCCACTCTGCACTATTGGCATATGTGTTGTTGACCAATACTGGCCACTAATGTGCTTGAGAAGTTTCTCCACCATTTACACAATTGACACTGTTCCAGATTATCGCACTAATAGTCACTTTCAACTGCTTAAATTTTTTCAAGTCTCTACGCCATTTGCACAAATGTCACTGTACTAGACTATTGCTCTATAAGTCATTTCAAACTGCTCTAAATCACGACAGGACGGTGCATCATTTGCACAATTTTCACACAAAAAAAAAAAGCAAAAAGCAAAAAAAAAAAAAAAGAATGTATCGGCATTACCACATTACCGGCAACCTTTCATCGCTCAGTGACTCTCTGTGCTGCGTTTTTATGTCTCAAAAGTATTTTCTCTCAAATGGCTGTCTGTTGTCGTACTAGAGCAGCTCCAACTACCGGAGACAAATTCCTTTTGTGTTTTGGACATACTTGGAAAATAAAGATGATTCTTATTCTTATTCTGATATCTTCAAGTTGGGACCTACATTTCATGCAAGACTTTGGTCGAGCTCGGACATTGTGGAGCTAAGTTAGCAGAGTCTTCAAACTTTACTGCCGTGCTCCATCAACATCCAAAGATGGAAATTATAATCTTTTGCAAATCATCCATCTGTCTAGGATAACCACTTATGATTGGGGCTTCTTTGGGCGAATTCCAAGTGTAAGTCATTTGCCCGCAAAATGGCTGCTTCAAACTAAAATGTCTGACTTCCTGTTCAAATTCTGTATTGAGTCCTTGAGACTTTTTAGTGCATCTTGTTACGACAGGCATGCCCACCCAATTTGGTGTCAATTGGTGAAACTGATGTGTTCCTTGGAGGGCTATGGAGTCAGGGGTTTTTGTTTTTGGGTGGTGAGCATGTTTGGTACCCTAAAGTGTTTACCGGGATGCACTGTCTTGCACAAATTAGGGACTTCTTGGGCATGCAGAGGCCCCTAAAAAGGAGATGAATTGGTCAGAAAGATCATGAACACAGCGATTCTAATTGGTATTCGGGCCCTAAAACTTTTCATAACCATCAAAGCTGCTCGATGTTGGCACTTATGTAGTTGTTTACATACTTTACATTTTGGATGGGTATACATGTAGGTTGTTGCAGGTGTTCAGTAATGTAAACACAGGAACATTGGATCAGGATTACAGTAATTCCCCACGAGAGGAGCTTTACACAGTCATTGAGGAAAAATATTAAGACGACCCGTTTCTTCCGTCGTTCATTTTAATGCCTGGTAGCACTAAAGGTATATAACCTGAAGAATACAAGGAACACAACAAAAATGGAGCTGATTCCATAATACTTTGTCCTTTTTGCTTAATGTTAAGCTTAACTGTATTCCCAGTGATTTCGATTACTATCAAGAAAACTATGGAAAATGGCTAGTTATCAGCTGTTAAAAGCGTATGAGGTATTTTTGTTGTCATCATTATATTTGTCCAAACAAATGTATACAATGTATCTTTAGTTGTACCAGGCATTAAAATTCACAACTAACTGAAGAAACAAGGGTGGTCAAATACATTTTTTCATGACTATGTCGCAGAGGAGCTAAATTTTGCCTGGGTTGTTAGTGGAAGTTACAGACAGTCTTAGATGCCTGTGTATATACATGAATATGCAAACTTCCAGAGCATTTTTCCAAAATCAAATAGTCAGTAAATCCTTTATTTTTAAGCCTCATGTTGGGTTTGAAATGATATTAGACTGTTTTGGGAACATAGTTTGGGCGATCTTTTATGGAAATTCCAAATATTCAAAATGTAATTACGACTAGTCATAGTAGACATACTTTGGGATATATTTATGGTTTAAACTATTAATACAGGCAATTAACTTTTTTTTTGGGGGGGGGGCTTCAATTACTCAGTTTTGTGCTATTTTTGGCAGGACTCAGTCGTCCTTGTTATTCCCTGCAAATAGCAGATTACTGTGATTGAAAATATGCATATAGACAAAAGTAAATAATGCATGTAGATGCTAAATTGGAAATTGGCCACTTAGACCTGCGATATAAATCCAGCCTTAATTGTGCAAAGACACCTGAGCCTGATGCAGCTCTTCTTTTGCATGCAACACCTCCTCTTAAAACTTAAATACATCACATTTTAAATAGAAAAACAAAAAACATCCAACAAATGTCCCAGTGTAAAAAATAGATAACATTGGCCTCACAGTTGTGGCGGCGTACATCTTTCACGGTTCCCTTTCAATACGGTTTATTCAAGGCTCCTCGCTCTATTCATGGCGAATGTCTCAGAAGATGTGTTTGAGGTGCTTCATGCCATACGTCTTGAAAAACACCAGCAGGATGAGCGTCCAAAGGCCAAGGATGAAGCCATCGGGAGGGTGCCAGTCTTTCTGTTTGGGCTTCTAAAAGGGGTGGCGATGTAAGGTGAGGCGATACGGGGATGGAGGATGAGGGAGAGGGGAATGCAGTTTAGTAATAGTGAACATATTTTCTCCGGTTGAGGCAACTTCTGATTACGCTGTCATTCACAAAGGCAGGCAGGCAAGAGCGCACACACACACACACACACACACAAACACGTCATCAGTACACAAAATGATGTGCCAGTGAACGGGACAAACACACCTTGCTTCGTGTTTGTCCCGTTCACTGGCACATCATTTTGTGCATGATTATACTTTTAAATCTCCCCGTATTAAAACACGCATCACACGGAGCGCATTTATATGCTAATGCGATGGCAATATTCCGCACCCCGATGAGTTAACCTCTTTATAAAAAAAAAAAAAAAAAAAAAAAAAAAAAAAAAAAAAAAAAAGAGGGGCGTATCGAAACATAGGGGGGACAAAACAATGCATACAATGTGACCAAGCACTTAAGAGATTTCTGTTATTCCTCTCTACAGAAGCTGACATTATCCAGTCAGAAAGTGGTGGAATTCCCCCCCATCCACAGAGTGCAAAACTTGGCAGGACAAGCACTCGGGATAGAACATTGTATGCGGTTGAGTACGCCAGAATGGGAGAAAAGTGTGCCGTCTGTTTGGCTCAACGAGGGAGGCAGGGAGGGAAGGAACGTTTGCTGAGCGGTAAACATTGACACTGCAAATGGAGATAAAGCGAGGCTGACAGGAGGAGACCAACTTCCGGAGGACTTAAAAGTAAAGTTAACGGAACGGAGTCGGAATGTGTGGATCCATTTAATTGGGTTTCAACAAATGTGATGCCTCTCTCAAGGCTGTGTTCACACTTGACAAGTTTGAGCACGATTACTCTTAACGCAGTTTCCTTGTGAAGGCCATCATCCATGTATTAGACAAGACATCTGGTGTGCAAATGATCTCTCATGGGCCGGTATCAGATTCTAACGGTATGATAACCGTGGGCAAAAAATAACACGGTTTCACAGTATCATGGCATTGCAATTACAGCGCTAAAATGTATTTAGAGTTTACCCTGGTCAATAACCATTTTCCATTGAGCACACTTGGTAGATGCATCGGTACACGTAAAAAGAAAATAATTGAATTTTTCTAAAGAAAATTTAAATATACAGAGTTTCAACCCACGACTGAATTGGACAACTCTTTGTAAGCATGATAAATATGCAACATTTTGCTTCTCCCGTTTCTGTGTGAAAGAAAGATGACTAAATTGGTCTATTTTTAGTTCTTTGACTAACAGACAAGACAGGACATCTCTTGTCAAGCTTCCCTGTAGATGTCCTTAGATTTCCTTCCCTGGAGCAATTTTTAGCACAATGACTGATTATTCTGCCATATGCTAACAATTAGTCTCTAATGATTGTGTCGCATTCAGTCACCCTTGCCCTTGGCATCTCCCTGGGAAGCTGCCGGGGGGAAAAAAATCGCTAAAATCTGTGATTCACAACATGATAAAAGAAAGCAAACTGTTCGGTCCGAGACACCGTGCGACAATTAAGGAGGAATTATTGGTTAGGGAAGTAAAAATTTGAGTTTGAGTGCTTATGTATGCAATAACCTCCCTCTCCTCACAACAGTTTACGTGACAATGCTGCCAATTTCCACTGTCAGAAGACACAAGCCATCAATAAATCTCACCAATGTCGACCTGCAAATATATTTAATTGCTCAATCAAGTGGAATCAATGGAGAGTCTCTCCCCGAACAGAATGCTAATGCCTTCTAGTCGTGAAGGCATGTGAGCTGTGAGCTCGTCAGGGTTGCAGCTTTAAGGGGAAAAAATGTTTTTTTAACACTGCAGATGTCAGTTAATAGTTTCTGAGGAGGTACTCAACAAATACAATTTAAGAAATAATA
Organism: Phycodurus eques; assembly: GCF_024500275.1. Lineage (NCBI taxonomy): Eukaryota > Metazoa > Chordata > Actinopteri > Syngnathiformes > Syngnathidae > Phycodurus > Phycodurus eques. Next base: position 16,886,381 of record NC_084537.1, read on the forward strand.
ATTAACATTTGGTTCCATTATGTATTTGCTATTTCTAGTTGGGAAATGGTGTTTTTGAGTGCTTGCATATATTCATGAATATAAATGAGTAAAGGCACTTTTTCAACCCATGAAAACTCCTTTTTGGGTTGATCACATTTTAATATCAAAACTAGAAACTTGGGCTTTTACTAAAACAAATAAAAATAAAAGCCACAGGACAAATGCCTGAGGAACACCGTGGCTAACTCTGGCTAACATGGAGGAGAATACTGAGACTTGCATCATATAAAATTGTAACATTCGTCAATGAGACCTTAACTTTACAAAGTTAAACACAGGTCCATGATAGCATTAATATCGAAGGTTGGTGTCTAGATACTGTATCATGAGGTACCGATGGGATGCATTGCAATACTTTTGTCAACATTTGGGATGGGCTAAAGGAAGACGTTGGCTTATGGACTGCACTTATAAATGCACTGCATTTACTGTATATAGCGCTTTATCTACACCAGACATGCCCAAAGTCCGGCCCGTGTTCATATTTCCACTGGCCCGAAGCCTCTGTCATAAAACCAATAATATGCGGCCCGGCAGTACAAAATACACGTGCAATTTTATATTCCACCACAGGATGGCAGTAAACTTGTAGCTGAACTCTCGCGCGGCCGTTTTGCGCATGATCTGTTTTTTGCCTATTTCTAAAATGGCAACTGGAAGTAACAAAAGGAAAGTTGATCGCGAGGGCCGACGTTGGAAGTCTGAATATTTTTTCACTGAGTTTAGAAACAACTGTGTCTGCCTAATTTGCCAAGAGACTGTGGCTGTGTTCAAGGAGTTCAATATAAAGAGGCGCTACCAGACGGAACATGCTAATTACGACAAGCTAACTGGGAACGAACGCAGTGAAAAATTGAAGCAACTGGAAGCTGGTTTAACGGCACAGCAACACTTTTTCACAAGAGCCAGTGAGTCGAATGAAAATACAACAAAGGCAAGCTTTGAGGTGGCAACACTGATTGCCAAGCACTGCAAACCTTTTACTGAGGGTGAATTTATTCAAGACTGTGTGATGAAAATGGTGGAGAACATTTGTCCTGAGAAAAAGCAACAGTTCGCCAATGTTTGCCTGGCTCGTAGCACTGTGTCACGAAGGATCGAAGAAGTTTCTTCTGATATTAAGAGACAGTTGGACGCAAAAGGAGTGGAGTTTGAATTGTTTTCGTGAGCCTGTGACGAAAGCACGGATGCATCCGACAGCGCTCGGTTACTGATTTTTTTTTAGAGGAGTGGACAGTGAATTGAACATGCGTGAAGAGCTACTTGACCTCCAGAGCCTTAAGGACCAAACAAGAGGGAAAGATTTATTTGCTTCTGTTTGTTCCGCCGTACATGACATAAAATTAAAGTGGAATAAAATCACGGGGATTATTACGGATGGCGCACCTGCCATGGTTGACGAGCACAGTGGATTATCAACCCTAGTGTGTAACAAAGTAAGCGAAGAAGGAGGTAAAGCTATAAAACTCCATTGTATTATTCACCAAAAAGTTCTATGTGCCAAACCGTTTCCGTGGAACTCGGTGACGTTCCAGCCCACCTGCAGTTGGAGCTCATTGAGCTGCAGTGTGACACAGTGTGTCGCAGCCGGTACCAACAACTCCCTCTTGTCAACTTTTACCAGCAGCTGGATAAAGACAGGTTCCAAGAGATTCGTACATTTGCTAAGAAAATGTTGAGCTTGTTTGGCTCGACATACTTGTGTGAGAAGACATTCTCAGTCATGAACATGAATAAGAACCGCGTGAGGACAAGACTAAGCGACTCCCACCTGCGTGACATCTTGCGCATTAAAACCACCGCTTTTGAGCCAGACCTGCCCCATTTACTGCAGTCGAGATCTCAGTATCACCCTTCACATTAATGCAAACATGTTGTTCGTTGATTCTGATGAATAAAGTTTGAGTTTGAGTCAAATTTCATAAAAATACTTTATGTTGCATTTCATTATTTTTTATTTTAACCTTCATTTATCCAGGTCAGGCATTTATAAGATCTACCTAGCAGCAGACAGCATAGTAAAACAGTAAAATAAAAATACAAAAAAGCATTCCCCTCGTCGGTAGCGTGTAAAATTAATGCTGGCCCGCATGACAATTTTTTTACGGCAATGTGGCCCCTGAGCCAAAAAGTTTGGGCACCCCTGATCTACACCATCAGAGTGCCCAAAGTGCTTTACAAAGCCTCACATTCACCCATTCACACACACATACACATACACTAATGGGCGGCTGCTGCCATGCAAGGCGTTGCCAGGCCCACTGGGACCGGAGACATCGCCGGGGCCGAGAGCGATCAGTCACGGTGACTCCAGGACCACGGATACCAAAATATTGCTTGCGCTCTCACCAGTAAGATTTCTGGGAGACATCTCCAAACAACATGACAACCAATTCACCCGGAAGTCGCTGATATAGGCCTATGTACAGAATATACGTCATGGAGACGTCTCCGCAACCAGCGGCGACTCGAGTTGCCGAGTAGTCTCCAGTGAGATCTTAGCTTAGAGGTCTGACTCTCTGTACAGTATATTAAAAGATGATTTCCTTAGCTTCACTCGCAAAGACGTTGGAGTGACGATGATAATCTGCTATACGAGAACTTGGTACAATGTCTTCACTCCACTTTAAGCGAGCCTTGGTGAGTTCAAGACGCAACAGAGGGCGAGCCCGTCGACGCTGATGAGACCCGACTGAGAGCGTGTGACCATCAGGAGCAGTTGACCTGTGTGCATGCCAGCGCATGATTAGCGCAAGGCCTCTGGGGGCAGACAAGCACGAGGGGAGACGGACTGCCAGTGACCCAAAGCTGCATCAGCAGTGCTGCCAGCAGGAACACGAGGAACATATTGCCTCAGCCAAGCGAAATTAGTAAGTAGTTAGCACGATCTGTAATAAGAAGACTAATTCAGAGTCCATGCTTCGTTTTCAGGCTTTTGTGTACTGCTGTTTGGCTTCTCTCAATCTGTGATTCTGTTTCAGGATTGTTCTTAGCACTGCTGTCATGCTCTTTGTGCTTCTTTTTCAGGCTTTTGTGTGGTTACCGACAGCTGCCACGCTCTCTCTCGCTCACTTTTGCGTATTATTACGCTCTTAATATGTGCTTCTTTTTCAGTGCTTTTTCTCAGGCTTTGTGCACAGTAACGGGTCGTCAAGTCTCTCTATGCACTTTTTTAGGCTTTTGCTAACCACTTCTGTTATGCTTTTGTCATGCTCTCAATTTGTTTGTTCCACTATATATCATTACGCAATACTGGCAAAGCGGTTATATTGTCTGACATATTGTGGAGTGCTGCATGTTTTACACTACAAAAACCGTAATCAAGGCTACTTGTTCAAATATGCAGTTTATGAAAATTTACTTTTACAGGAGGAAGACAAAAACTTGAAAAATGTGAGCATGAAAAGGGGCATTACAAAACATTTGACACATAGATGAGAAACGAGTGTAGGGAAGAGAAAGGCTGCCTGTTTGGTGACCTTCACTGATTGAACTGTTCACTGAAGCAGCCTACCTCCATTATGCGGGCTTTGTGTTGCATGATCAATACAACGGTAAAATCAATTAATGGCAAAGCCATCAAATAGATTGGAGATAATTAACATGGGTTGCTAACGGTCGCCTGAAACACCTTGACGAACACAAACACTCCCAAGGGCGAAAACGGCTGCATTTCCATTGCACTCAAATGTCTTGACAGGCACGCAATTAGCGATAAGGGTCTGAACAGCACGTGCATTAGGATTTAGATTTTCTGTACCAAATATTATGAAAGGTACAGAGGCATACCAAGTTCTCACATGGAACATATTAGGTAGGGACAAGAAATGTAGTTGCCTCGCACACTAGCCACACATATAACGCTGTGAACAAATACAGTAAAGCTCATCCTTTGGGCTAGCTGGTGTTGTGGTTAGCAACGTGGTTTTGGTAATATGTTAAACATTGGGGACTTTATCACATAACAATCCAGACTGTTTAAACTATCAGTGTTGCACTTGTTTGCATCATTTGTTTCTTAAAAAGAGAAACAATTGATGTAGCACTTTCCTTAAAAAGTATTATACAGTGGTGCCTTCAGATACGAGTGAGGCAACTCACTCACAGTTTTTCGAGATACGAGCCCTCGTCCAGGGGATTTTCTACTTTGACTTGCGAGCAAAGATTTGCAATACGAGCGCTGTAAGGTGGCAGTGAACTCAACTTACTTCAAAACAAGCAGAAGTTGGGCAGATGGGGAACTATTTGTCAAAAAAAAAAAAAAAAAGGTTCTAGCTGTTTATTTTCCACTCCCTTTTGAAGTTTACTGTAAAAACTAAACGTGAAACAATGATAATACATTGTGTATTTGAAAAAAAACACATAGCTTCAGCTTCGGCTAACAAGTCAGTTTAGGTTAATGCTAATAAACAAAACGCCAGAGATGGACTAACGAATTGCAACGGTGTAGCGGTGTAACAGCCTTTTAGGCAATGGATATTAGAACATTATCAGTGGCGCAATACATGTATACAGAGAATATCGCAATACTCCAGGTATATATTCTTTATCCTCTGCAAAGAACGACCAATATTACAGTGGCTTACTGAAGAGTGACCGTTTCCATGTAGCCCTGTATATCCGTATGTCTGTAATAAACTTTCCCCAGTTGGCCATGACGCAGACACCAGAAGGAACAGCACTGAAACAGGAGTGTTTTGAGTTAGGAGCATGGCCAAGAGAGGAATTAAACTCTTATCTTAAGGCACCGCTGTATTTTGTTTATTAAATATGTATTTTCTATTTGAATATAGTATGAAATACTTTATTAGATAATCTTTTCATTTGTTTGATCATTTACTGATCGCACTAGTATGCACTCTTATGTTTCCTTTTAAGTGTCATTAAGCACTTTTATGCTTTGCATTTTGTTCCTTTACTGTAGCTAATGTGAATCAAATACTGACAAAGTTGAGTACCCAAATGGGTATACATTATTCTCATACGTAATGTATTTGTAGTGCCAAATGCCGTCCTTTGTTGTTGCTGAGCAGAGGCACATTGTAAGTGCTAATCTAATAAGAGTGGGTGGCGAAGGACTGAGAACCAGGGCACCCCACGTCCACTTTGAAAAGAGTTTCATTCTGTGCCCAGCGCGACTGAGGGAACGCGGCAATGGAATTCATTTACCCCGTTTGCATTTTCAACACCCTCGATTCCGTGGAGGCGTATTGTCAAGTCGACATAACCATGAATAACAATAGCACTGATCACAATTATGCAAAAATGCTCATTTTAGAACAGCGCACTGCGCATGCGCCGCGGCCATATTTGTTTCGGACAAACTATTGAGCGGGACAGCGTGTACAGCGTGCTTGTACGAGTTAAATCAGTGAACCGATCCTAAATATTGCCCCATCAGATGTATAACGGTAACAACACTGCTGCTTTGGCGTCTACAGGAGTGACTCGATCTATGATGACTGTGATCATATGAAGGTAGGTTGTTTTTTTTCTCCCCCCATTCTTTTTCCTAAGCCGGGAAGGAATCCAGAGAAATGTCAACGTTGATATAAGAGCTTGTAAACTAGAGGGATTTACAGTAGAAAATGTGACCAATGTGTGCTCTCTATATTTCATCTGTGGAAAGGAGCCAACAATTGAAAATACAGACTAAATACCAGCGACTGCAACTTCTATGCCGTTAGGTTTATTTGCCTTTCTCTCAGCAGAATGAAAAATCAACAGATAATACACCGTAATCGGAAATACAGCTCGCGCTACAACGCAAGATATTCAGACCATGAGTTAACCTGAGGAGGCCCTTAAATCTGTGACTAAAGTATTTGGTGAAAATGTTACTTGAGTGGGGCGGCACGGTGGTTGACTGGTTCGGACATTTGCCTCATAGTTTTGAGAACCTGGGTTCAAATCCGGCCTCGCCTGTGTGGAGTTTCTGTGTTCTTCCCGTGCCTGCGTGGGTTTTCTCCGGGTACTCCGATTTTCTCCCACATTCCAAAAACATGCATGGTAGGTAATTAATGACTCTAAATTGCCCATAGGTGTGCATGGGTGTGTGAATGATTGTTTGGCTATATGTGCCCTGCGAGTGGCTGGCAACCAGTTCAGGGTGTACCCTGCCTCTCACTCAGAGTCAGCTGGGACAGGCGCCACCACGCCCGCGTCCTTTCCGGATAAGTGGTCCGGAAAATGAATGGATGCTACTTGAGTACCAAGTATCTGATTGAGGGCAAAATTCTGATTTATGTTTCAATAGTGACCTAAATTAGGAGAAACAAAACATGAAACAATGTGAAAGTCCTATTTCCAAAGACAATGCCAGAAAAAAAGAAAATAAATTATCCAGAATAAAGTTCAGAAAACACAATCTATACATCAATTTTATGCCACATGAAGCTTTTTTCATCTTTTTATTTGTCTTTTAGCTTTTTTTTTTTTTTTTTTTTTTAAAAAGAAATAAAAAAACTCAATACAAAAAAGAAGGCAGCAGTATATTTTGTCTCATAATTTATGTCATGTCTGAAAGTTCTCAAGGAGCATTTTCTCTACGTAATTTTTTACTCCTATTTGAGTAAATATTTTGGCTACTCTATCCACCTCTGATATCGACTAATAAAATTAGTGACGTGAATGTGTTTCGATTCGCCCAAATTTTACAACACAACATTAGCTACACTGCACGTGGTACCATTTACTGAGCAAGTGCTAGCAAAAAAAAAATTAAATAAAAATAACACCAAAAAACACTACCTTTCTATTAATACTGCTTTTTTTCCCCCACTCTCTCTACATGTCAACCAACGTTTAAGCTGTTCTCCACCATTAATCTTGATTGAACCATACTGAAATGCAGTTCCAGGGATGTGGTCCTCTTACAAAATTATATGTATATTATTATATATATGTATTCAAAGTTTGTACTCTGTCCGAACAATCGGGCAAGTCGAGCTATCACTGGAGCTTATAAATGTTCATGACTAAATGTGACGTCATTCGCGCTAAGAGCTATTTTGAAGAGGGAAACAGCATTCCAAATAATAAAAAAAAGGTACAATACACGAGGGAAGTGAATGAGAGTTCTTTTCAGCAACCGTAAAATGTATAATAAGAATAGGATGGGATGAGTGGGCTTGGAAGGGGGGGGGGGCTCATCCTGACACCAGCGACAGTGCATTAATCAACACTTCACAGACACACACACATTTTCATATACCACATCCCCCACATAGTGACTGTCAGTCATTTTGATGACTTCTCTATTTACAAGTGCGCTCACGGCAAATAGGAAAATGCTTCGCTTAGCGCTGAGAAGACAATCAACGATTGGATTTGTGTTTGTCGCCACGGGCGGCAGACCCTCTTCGGCATATTCAAGACATCAAATCGAGGCGAGGCTGGCTCTCATCTTACTTCGTCGCTCGAGTGTGTCTGAATTTGAAGTACAAAGACGTTTCTGCGAGGGATTCTTGCAGCACGACACCAAATCAAAGGGAGGGCAGCTGTCAATAAGCTACAGGGGACGTTGGCCCTCACTGCAGATCGCCGGGTATGAGGGCCTGATTCATCCAGTGAGGCACAAACAGGACTGCAAGAATATAATCAAACATCTGTGGCAGGGGTCACTGGGGTGATGCAATCTATACTGTGTGTGTATTTACAGGCACAGGAAAGGCTGGGACATAAAGAAAGGGCATGTAAAATGCAAAGCTAACGAGGAGATATGAGAGACCATTAAGGAAAACTGAGACATTGAAAAAGACTGACTTTTGCATGCGGACATCGTTCAATGTGCCTATGTACGCATTTTTGGAGCACTATCAAACAATTTTGTCTTTACCTTGCAATTTCGTCAAGTGAATGTGGAGTTTAAATTGATTAGATTGCGGAACAATCACACAACAGTCTACTGGAGCATGATTATCTTTAATACTTTGGGAGGGATTTGCAGTAATATTCATTGAATTATGTCTTTGGCTTTTTTTTTAATGTAAACTGTTTTTGTTCTTTGAACAGAGTGACTGTGCACAACCAATCAATTTTTCCTTTTGTATACTAATAAAATACATACCTATGTTTTGAATGTGAAAAAAACACTTATTTTTCCAATTATGAAGCATTCAGTGAATACACGTATACAAATTGCAGGGTTCAGTACATCCAATAAGGTTAAGAACCAAGTCAACAGTACATAAAGAGGAGGCATATATTTTCTGGTGAGGGCCCCTATATATTTAAAAATGTTATTATTTTGTTATTATTTTACTTTTTTTTAAATACTGTCCAAAGAAAGTGAACAAGAATTGCCCTGATAACTACCTTTAATGTAAAGACTATGTCTATGCCTCTCCTCTTCCTTTACTAGGTGACTTTAATCAGAGTGAAAGCCACAAAAGAAATTTCGTCACGCATTGTTTTACTGAACAATCAAGAATTTTGAACGGTCCACGCTATGTCGAATGGGCTGCGTGCATTTGTGTCTGTAACGCAGATTAATACACACAGGTCGGCTACTTGAATGCAAACCATGCGAGCAAAGCGACTCGGAAAGGATACTCGGTACGCGCGCATTTTCCTGCCGCAATCGAGCCGGATTTCATGGTTGCCCCTCCACGCCGAGGAGACCAAGACTCGCATTTCACATTTGCCATCGTAGCCATTGAAACGGCACAAAGATATCTCTTGAGGGTTCTCGACTGGTCATACATGACATTCTAAGTTGTCTCCCAATGAAGCATGGTCGCACTTAAAGCGACATGAACACGAGGCCGGAATGACCGGGGTCCTAACGCGTGTGCGTGTTTTGTATAGTGAGTCTGTTTGTGGGACTCTTACCTGATGGATGATCTCAGACACCGGCAGCTGATCCACGTATGAGAGCGACGCCTTTTGCAGTTCTCCGTTGTCGGAACTGAATTAAAAAAATAAAATAAAATAAAGATTGCAAAGGAGCCTACTTTTTCCCATGGTATCAAATCTCATAAAACAGGCACAGATGGCAGTATTTGTGTTAGCACAGGGGAGATAGACTTTTGTTGGTCTTGTAAGTTTTAATAAAGCAAAGGATTTCAAGACCAAGTGCAGACGGAAATTAGTTAAAGCGGCTCGCAAAGTTTGTGCTTTTTTTATTTTTTAAATTTAATCTTTTCTAAGTTTCCTCCACATGGGACCAGCAGTTTGGGAGCCCGAATACAATCATTCTGGAAACGGCGTCCCACAGTCAATACATTTGGAAACGTCGCTCTTGTGTTTCCATGTTTACAACACATACGCATCTTTCCTGAGAGGATGATGCGGTAGTCACAGTAAAATCTTCTGCTCCTCAACTACCACCGTCAACAACAAGTTGAGCTGGAGTACATCGTCGCTGTTGGGAGCAATAGTAACTTTCGAACGCTTCATCTGAGAGAACTTCACCTCTTCCCTCACTCTGTGGGAGGCGTGGGCATTTTGTCATCTCAAGAGTGAAAGTCTGGATGTCTGTTTAGACCGTATCTAGCGAAAATGGTTAGGTTTACATTTGAAGAAGAAGAATCATCATCATCTTTTATTGTCATGAACATGCATGCATGCACACGAAATTTGTTCTCTGCATTTAACCCATCACAGTGAACACACACACACACGTCAGTGGAACACACTGGAGCAAGGGGCAGCTGAAGCGCCCGCGGAGCATTTCGGGGTATCAGTGTCTTGCTCAAGGACACCACAGCCGTGGGTCCGGGGGATGTTGGCGGATGGTCCAGTCGGGGTTTTGAACCTATGTCCCCCACGGTGGCAGGCGATGATCTTAACCATTGGGCCACGGCTGCCCAACCCACGCAGGCACGGGGAGAACATGAAAACTCCACACAGGCGGGGCCGGGGGTTGAACCCCGCACCTCAGAACTGTGAGGCAGACGCTCTAACCAGTCACCCACCGTGCCCCTGACTGTGCCAATTTTGGCAGGAGAAGTGAGTACTGGGTGTCAAACCTTTACACAGAACCGATGCATGAAATAGCTGTCAGGGCAGCGACAATTGCTTTCACACAACGGGGCGGGAGAGGTTGCACACCCCGTCTCGACATTGCGAAATACCCTTGAACACCGGTGGCATCCCGCCTCTGATATCACATTCAAAGCAGAGAATTGAGGGGCTGATGTTGTACCCTCTCAGAACAGCAACACATTAAAGAGGCTGACAGATGACGGCTTTTACGTGAGTAAGCCTGTTTTGTTTAAAAATGGATAGCTGTAAAGCATGTTTACAGAAAACTTACAAAACGAAAAAGAAATAGATCGGCTCCGTTTCTGTGTGCACATGGTCGAAGACATTCTTTTGAGGCGCTATTAAATAGCCCCTTCCACACGCCTTATAAGAGAAGTTGTCTTTTTTATTTTTTTTTTATGTTCTTCTGTTAAATGGCACAGAAAGAGAAGGTCTGGCATTTATCTGCCTCCTGTTGTCGTGTCACAGTTGTGACAGACGTGAAACTTATAACCTGTAAAAGCCGTCATCTGTCAGCCTCTTTAATGTGTTGCTGTTCTGAGAGGGTACAACATCAGCCCCTCAATTCTCTGCTTTGGATGTAATATCAGAGGCGGGATGCCACCGGTGTTCAAGGGTATTTCACAATGTCGAGACGGGGTGTGCAACTTCTCCCTCCCCATTGTGTGAAAGCAATTGTCGCTGCCCTGACAGCTATTTCATGCATCGGTTCTGTGTAAAAGTTTGACACCCAGTACTCACTTCTCCTGCCAAAAGTGGCACAGTCAGACAACTATATTAAACGTTACAGCAAACACTGGCACCGTGTCTCTGTGTGAAAGCACAGACTGTTGCTGTACTAACCCGTGTGGTGAACGCAATCGTCGATGTCCAACAAGTGTTTCGTACGTCACACCAGACACTGCTGGTGTGGTCATCCTACCATCTGACTGTGGGATGCCATAATATCCTGCCTTCGCTTCTGTGTAAAAGGCAAAGCTCTAAAGCAGCATTTCTGTGTAATAGGTTGGCCAGAAAACATTAAAGCTGTTAAAATAAAACCACTATTCTGACAGGTTTTATCTTGTGTTTTGTCACAGTTACCCTTCAAATGCAATTGCTATCAGTTATTTACAACTTCGATCCATCCATTTTTTGTACCGCTTATCCTCAATGTCAATTAATTTTAAAAAGCAGCATGACTGCAACCTATTGGTTGACAAGTTTAATGTGAGGTTCTTAGATGGATAAAGTAGATACCCAAAAAAATAAAACTAGTGACAACTTATGAGTGCTAACAATGGAAATAGTCAGATAAGAGAATCAAAGTCATTGCAACCATGATTACATCTCATCAGCATGCAGCACTAATTAGGCCAACTACAACTCAACGGCTCGTCTCCAACAATGAAACCGCTTCCGTTATTCTGACATTTTTAGGTCTTCTCATCTGCAAATACTCTCTGAGCTGGGCTCAACTTAAAAGACAACAGAGGAAAATTCAAGGTTTTCCCAGACAAATATAACCTTCTCCCCACACAAATCATATAACCGCCTCTGGGCTCTAATAAGCTCCTCTTCCACGAGAACGGAACAAAATCTTAATATATTTCGGCAAAATGCACTCTAATAGATACCGTACCCCAATGAATTGGGATGCGTCATCCACTTAAACAAAATAGACGCCTCCATTTTACAGTAGATGGCAAACTTAAACTATGTCAGACTCATGTTGACCTATGCTATAATAATAATAATAAATGATAACAACAATAATATGCATGAAACAGTAGAAAATGGATTTGAAGACCAACTACAAGTAGAAGTATCAATGACCCATGTTATTACACACACTGTAGTAAGCGGAGCAGTGTGTGGGACATGCCAAAATCACCTACATCCAATAATTTATTTTAAAAAAAGGTACAAAATGAAGGAAATACATTTTGAGACCTTGGATTGTACTGGTATGTGTGCAAGTGCAAATGTTTTACAACTTATAATGAGACCTCAGAATTTCATTATTCTGCCTTTTTTTTAAAAATATTTTCTGATGAGGACACCAAAAGACACTTCACAGTGAGACAAAGAGAGCAAGAGAGCGAGAGAGAGAGAGCGAGAGAGAGCGAGACAAACAGACACCCTGGGCCACTACACTATATGAGGTAATTCATTGGAGAGCACTTTCCACTTTATGGCGTGTACCTCTCAAAGAGTGGTAGCCTTGCTGTCTGCAGTTGCCATCTTCAGCTTAAACTAATTCTCCTTTAATAGAAGCTCCACTAAGAAACTTTGTCTGACTGGGTCACAAATCAAATGAATCATTTCGCGAATGGCTCACTCTGAAAAGGAACTCGGCGGTCATTATTACGGCGTGACCGTCGTTCGACTGTGTTTTGGTCACCAGATGATGACTAAATGTCATTACATTGTTAGGCTCCATGTATAATGAAGAGGAGACTGAATACTCCTTAAAACGTCCTCTCAATCAAGTGCAATTCACTTAATGGAAGAGCAGCTTGTTGCGAGGCAAAATGGGTGCTTGGAGAGGGCTGCAATGAGATAGGAGAAGGGGAAAGTGAGTGGCACAAAGTGACGATTAATGCAGTACTATCTTTTATAACAGCCTGTTGACATGACTCATTGTGCTCTATGGCAGGGATTCACATACCGTGGTGCGCCCACCAGCGGTTGCGCGAGATAAAATAAAAATATTAAACGGTGCATACATTTTAATTGGCCACTAACTCCCCCCTCCACACTCCAAAGGTTTAAATATTAGAACAATACGATCCAAAACGATTCAGTGGCTTGTAATCGATTCAGTAAATTTTTAGACAAAAATTCAAAACCACTGACTGTGAAATAAATATCTGGACACTGGACAGTGCAAGTGAAATTTCCTAGATTCCCGTTGTTCCTTGTAAGGGAATCAGGTAAATATTAATTATGGATATAATAAACAAGTGAACAAAAATAACTGGCAAATACATTCACACTTTGTTTGAATAGAGTGCATCAAACATTTCTTCAGGTTGAATTAAAAATAGGTTTACCTGATACTTCGGCTGGGGAATTTTCAACAAAATAATACAAATACAATATGAATATCAGAAATTAAGCGCAGCCAACATCGCTGCAAGTTAAATGAGCAGTGGTGAACGTGGTACTAAAAACTCGTTCTGGTGGGACAGGAATTCACAAGCACCGTTTAGCAAGGGAGAATTAAGGGTACAGTTTTTCCAATCAGTAGTGGAGGTTAAGATGTTTTAGGTTTGTGTTGACATGTAGCCTGAAGCATGCTATTGAGTATTACGTGACAATACTTTGCTCTGCTGCTGTTCTGAAAGTCATGTTCCCTACACAAACACTATACCGTTGTAATCTTTGAGGCATGATTGTGCGGCGAAAACGTTTTTTTATCTTGAGTGGCAGGACCAAGTCAAGACGTGGCTGGACGACAGTGATGCCATGGCGCCTTCACAAGTGGTTAGCAAAACAGCGAGCAAGAGAACATTTCCGTCTTTGCAATGGGCAAAGGCTTGATCATTTCCAGCTCGCTGGCTTCTCATCGCCATCCGTCATGTTAAGTTTTGTTGTCTGCCGGCATAAGGCGATGACATCATAGACAGGCCAACTTAATCGAGCAACCCTTTACGTCTTTAAAAAGTGTTAAAACTAACACACACATACATATAAAGTCTGACGTGCTGAAAAGTAGTGATTCTGTAGATACAGATTCCGCCAGATGGTGACGATATAGTTTAATTGGCCTGAACTGACTGCGTACTCCCACATTATAAGATAATGCTGCATCCTCTTAAGGATCTGCGAGATCAAATTAAATGATTAAACACTCGCCCACCCACCTTCGTTGGTTTAAATCACATGCACAATTCCCAAACTGTGGTACGCCCTTCAGGGGGTGCGCAACATTAAAAGAATATTTAATTTCACATACCATTTAATTGGCCTGGACTGACTTCAACCCATTGGTTTAAATCATGGATTGGCAAATTGAGGTGTGTGCCCTAGAGGGGTTGCGCAAGATAAAATAAGATTAAACGTGACAGACCATTTACTGTACTTCACCTGGATTTACTTACGCACACTACCACTGGTTTAAATCAGGTATTCCCAAACTGTTGTGCGCACCAGGGGGTGCGCACGTGAAAAAAAAAAAAAAAAAAAAAAAATCAAACATGAAATACCATTTAATTGGCTTGTACTAATGCTAAACGGGCTGTGTGTGCATTGTGCAGGGGAGAGGGTACACCATCTCTATGGCAACACATGGAGCTCACCATTTTCATTTATGTTATCTGGCTTCCCCAGTGTCGCTCCAGCAGTGAAGGAGGTTTATTTATTTTTAATTTTTTTACAGAAGATTGGAGGTTCTGGTACAGCGGTGGTAGCGAATAAATTGACCTATTTAAGTCTTTTTTTTTTTTTGGCCCCCCCATAAAAAAAAACTATATTTCCCAAGGGAAGGTAGCATCATTAGGGAAGCACGTGTGTCGCTGCCAACGTTACATTCATTATTACTTGAATATGCAGATTAGTTTCTCATTAGTGATACATCTAAAAATATCCCCAACAACTTACAGAGCCTAAATAAAAGGTGCACAGCGTGGTGAGTGCAGGGGCGCAATCAAAAATTGTGACTAAACTAATTAGCGTCTATTGTTTGGCTTTTTAATTAAAAAGACTACAGACGTAATCTAGTGCAGAAACTAATTTGAATGTTACACACAAAAAAATGTATTGATCAAACACTACAAGACGTACTCTCCCGCACTGACATAGCGGCCATGTCGAATGTGGGGCATTGACGTGGCACCCATGTATCATGGGTCTATCTATTTTCTATTGTGCGCTACAAGAGTGCATAGAGAGAATGTGTGAGAGAGAGAGAGAGAGACATGGCAGCAGTGTTAAATGAGGAATACAAATCAAGTCTCTGGAGTCTGGAGCATGCTATTTTTTTGTCAAGCCGTCCACCTTTGACAACAGACTTGGAACTACGAAGCACACTTAATTCCTCGTAGCTCATGAAAGTGACTCGTCTATGATGTAATGCATGTCAACAATGTCACCATGACCAAGCACACCGGTGTGGTAAGTTCGGATAAAATGTGAAACTTTCAAACATTTTCAAGCTTCTTTATATTTATTTACAATTATTTACATATTATATTATTATTTATTTACAATACCTTTGCACACTAAAAAAAAAAACTACAAAACAATTTTGTACTGTACAGTAATAAGGGTGCATCTGGCGTAAATTTTTTATTTATTATTTTATTTTATTTAAAGTGCTTCAATGTAACGACCAATCAGCTATATCAGACGACTGACTGTTATATCGAGGTTCCACTGCATATAGTTTTACGCCTCCTACACCCTAAAAACACACAATTTAAACCTTGTAAACATACACAAAAATCACAAGCATAAAAAGTATCGAAACTGTAACTATTGTAATTTATGGGACTTTGAGAGGTTGGCCTGGTAGGGTGGCATGTCCCGTCGGCGAGTGAATGCCGGGGTGTGAGCTGTGGCCGACAGCTGCTCCTGGCTGAGTGTGGTCATTGCGTTCAGACAGATGAAAAGCGCATCGCCAAATGTGGCTCTCCTTTCCCTCTGCTCGAATAACATAAATGAAGATAGTAAATGTTCAACCTTTAATATGTCTCCTGACTAAGTACTAACTAATGAGTTAGGCTAATCCTTGGACTCTGGGATTGTCACCTGAAATGGAACAATAGTCAACTAGAAGGTTTGCACTGCTGTCAGACGCAAATACAGGAGCAAGTGGATGTGTTGAGTGTTTGTGTAATGTGCTTCACCAGTCATTCACCCAAAAAACGACAGGGAGAAGAGTTTGCAAGCGCAATGTAGTTACCGTCTGCTTTATTTTATTTCTTCAAGTACAATGCCTTTTGTATTTTCTTGCAGTATGCTGCCCCTCACAGGTCAGGCTTGGTACTATGACAAAAATCTGGTTTGGGAGGAGAAGGCTTACGATTGTCTGTGGTGAAGTCGTTGTGTGTGTGCGGTGAGCTTTGTTGGTGATCTGGAGTACACTACACAAGATAAGAGCATAAAAAAACACATGGCGATTTTTTTTCTCTCTCGTTATGTGTGGTGCCACTCAATCAACATCGGTTAAGATGTTAAAAACCCAAGCTTCAGAGGAACTATGAGAGGGAGGTTGAAGAGTCTCTACATCCATCTAGTGGGAGTGCTGGTGATTACACCCTGCAATTTGTGTGCAACTTGGGTGCACATTCCGCAGAATGGTGCTCAAAAGTGAATCCAGCGAGCTCTCGTTGTGTATAAAGAAAAACAACAGTAGATATAATAAGTCTGCGCACCCCTGTTCAAATGCCAGGTTTTTGTGATGTAAATTTTTTTTTAGAGCAAGAAAAATCATTTCAAAACTTTTTCCACCAAAATCTTTTCAACATGGAAGGTAGAAATAAACCAAAATATTGTGGTTGCACAAGTCTCAGTTGGTTATTTTTACTACTTCTCCTCTTGAAAAAAAAAATAATAAAGATTTTTATAGCTGGGCTGTGGTTTTGTTCAGAATTAACCAATGGCAAAATCATAGTAAATGGGAGTCAGTACCCACCTGCCACCACAAGAGGGTCTCTGATTAACCCCAAATGAAGTTGTTTTTCCTGACATTTTTTTTTTTTTTTTTTTTTTTTTTTTTTAAACTTTCAAGTAGAAGCGTGAAAGTTTTGTGCTAACACAAACTGCTATTTCAAACCGTTCATACTTCCTCCTCCTTCGACTATCTTTTAGGGAAAAGGGAGAAAAAAAAGGTTTTGACAGGTTTTAGCTCACACTAACAGTTTGAAAAGGTTTTAAAATGATCTAGCTTGGTCTCTGTCATTTAAACGGGTGTGTAAACTTTTTATATCCACACTAAATTAAGCGTACTTCGAGGACCCTTGAGTGTCCCTTAAATAGTAAGGGACACTCAAGTAAATAATAGTAAATAATACCAATCGCAGGGCACATAGAAACAAACAACCATTCGCACTCTCAGTCATGCCTACGGGGAATTTAGAGTCTCCAATTAATGCATGTTTTTGGGATGTGGGAGGAAACCGGAGTGCCCGGAGAAAACCCACGCAGGCACGGGGAGAACATGCAAACTCCACACAGGCGGGAACAGGGATTGAACCCGGGTCCTCAGAACTGTGAGGCTGACGCTCTAACCAGTCGGCCACCGTGCCGCTCATTTTAAATTAATCCATAAAAACTACATGAATACAAACTTTGTTCTGTGTTTGTGGATAGACGGATGTGCTAAATAACGCAATATATTTACCCCTGAGATTCTGGGTTCGGTCTGTCCTATGTGAAGTTTGCATGTTGTCCCCACACTTGCGCAGGTTTTTCTTAGGTGCTCCACTTTGTCCTCAGACTCTAAATTGCCCATGAGTTTGAATGTGAATATTTGTCTATACGTGTCCTGCAATTGACTCGCGACCACTTCGTACGGCTCGGACCCATCCTCTAAATCCCCATTCGCTATTTGCATTGACAGTAACAAATGACTAGCGAATCAGAATCGTTACTCCTTTGTACAAATAAAAACGTCAATCTCCAAAAAATGAAAAATCCTATCTTCTGCCCCCTGGCTACGTTCTGGACACAGTTTTTTGGGGGGTCGCAGATTTTGGCACAATACCAAAAAGATATATTTTGGCTGGCGCGTTTTGACAAGGGGTAAGGGGTTAGTTTAAAATGGTTTACTTTTAACTAGGATCCCTCGCCGAATTGTCTTTTTTTTTTTTTTCTCAAGTTGACTCGTGAGTTAATTAAAATCACCACTGATTCATTAATAGCTCTAACACTATTTTTCCTGATGGGAAAGGGGAGTTGTCCATTTGAGGGAGGCAACTATTTATTTGTTATTTTTTCAATAGTTGAAAGGAACCAGAAAAGTGTGTTTGGCTTACTTGTCTTCCACCAATGTTATAGGCTCGGTCAAGTTGATGGTTTCCATGGTGATCTCCACCTTGCGGACGCTACCGAAGAAGTCGGTGATGAGAACGCTTCCCGGGTCTCGCAGGAACAGGTCGGTACGGTGGCCCACAGTGGACACGCACTGGCTCTTGGGGCATACTTTGAACTGTGAGACATCATTAGTTATTCACTACTCTGTCATGTTCTTATTCAGCTGTCAGCCAAACACAGAATTGTCAGAGGACTTGCGACCCAAAATGCATTGCCGCACGTCTGACAAATCGGTCACATTGATCCCAAAAAGGCCCAGAACAAAAGGGGGAAGTAATTAGTGAGAGGTGACGAATGGATGTTTTAGACTATTTCCTGAGGCTGTTAGAGCTTTGCTGGAGTTGGGGAAGGGGAGGGTATTATGGGGGTGATGCCGAGCTACCGCCATGAGTCAGATGAGTCAGCATGAAGCCAACATTGTCACCATCATGTCAAAGGTCAACACCCCTGAACATGCATCATAAATTCCATTTCATGTCCAGCCAGCCAGTCCTATGTGTGACTTTCACGTGGTTATTTTAAGACCAAAGAGATTTTAACAAGAAAAGAAAAAAAAAAGGAAGTTAGTCCCTGAAAGCCTTCGAAGCCACCAAATATTTGAGACACTGTTTTTGTCACTAATTAAAACAGTTCCCAGGTGTCTTAATAATGTCTTGACATGCTTTCATTAAAATAGACCCAGAATCGAGAATAATAATAGTATGCTCTTCGCCATTTTCTTTTTAGGTTTTGCAGAACTCCGTCTGTCCTTTCTCATGACATGAAATGAGTCACTGTTCACCCCACTCCCTCTACTGAGGGGCCAATGTGACGATGCTGTTCGCTTGTACAGGAGCGGGAGCCCCAAAAAAAAAGCAAGCACTAATGGCATTTTTACTTTTAAATGCAGCACTTCATCACCAAGCCACCGAATTACACTCGTCAAATAGTGTTGTGGACCCATGCGTGTGGCGCATACAGCGGACACACCGCTGTAAGTTTGTGAGCGTTAAGCTAAGCAGAGGCAACGCTATGTGGTTGTTTTAAATACACATAGTGTATTAAATAAAAATAATGCGAACAACAGCTTGTATCTTGAAAAAACGGCAAGTCAGGTCACTCGTATCTCAAGGCACCGCTGTATCGGAACACATGAGACTGCATCCGTTGTGTGCATGCGCACTACAGACCCGGGATTGTCCCGCTTCCTGTGCCTACCTACCTCACCTCTGATGTGCCAACTTTGGGTAAAGGCAGTGTGAAAGGGATTGTGTGCAAAGGGATTTTGTACAAAAAATTTAAATGGACTGTTGAAACGGCCGTCAATGGTATACTTAAATTGTCGCACCTTTTCTGGCAATGATTTTAATTCTTCATCTTATCGAGACTCTATGCTTCCAGTGTTTTTAAGGCCCTTTTCTGTTCTCGGTGCACAAAGTGAGGTTCGGAAATGCACGCTGGGTGAGAATGGTGTAGAAGAAGCAGCGAAATGAGCTCACCATGTCGTTCATGTTAGTTTTGCTGGCGGGGTGGATGTCTTCCAGAAATCCCAGCAGGTAGAAGGTGAAACGGTCCATCAAATGGACACCGATGGCCGAATCTGGTTGGTGCTGCAATGAAGCACAAATTAACTCATGGCCAATCTTCATATTTTTGCAATAAAGCGGATAATAATGCAAATGGTTAAAGTGTAACTATTCATGCAAGCAGGTAACCAACCGACAAGGAGTCCTCTCCGACTTGACTGCTGGCTATAGCTATGATGTTTGGAGAGTAGAACCTTTCGTACATGGAAGCTCCCTGACAGGTGTCGATGATGAAAAGCAGCTCGTTGTACCTGCCATCACACGTACACCCCGTCAAAAAAAGAAGTCATCCAGTTGGAGAAAACCTGTCATGCACACACAACTGAAATCATCTTTCCTTGAGCTGTTGCTATGGCAACTATGAAAAATATTGCGTTCGTCCATGTGTATTTATGTTGCGGCAAGGTATGAGACTTATTAGTTCTGCCCGGACTGCCTTGTTTTTTTGGGAGACTTATAGTAGTTTAATTTTGCACTCAATAGATGCCTCTCCCTTTCTGCAGTCAAGTAAATAGTGGTAGCAAGTTGTAAACACGTACGAGTACTTACATTTGAGTACTCTCTTATACAGAGTACCAACATTTGATAATGCCGTTACGTCTTGCAATTGTACACTTTCCAAAACGAGTACAGACGTACAGTATCGGCATTAAAACTGATACTGGCGTCGGTATCGGTACGGCTTTGCTAGTAAGTACAACCCCAATTCCAATGAAGTTGGGACGTTGTGTTAAATATAAATAAAAAGAGAATACAATGATTTGCATATCATGTTCAACCTATATTTAATTGAATACACTACAAATATAAGATAATAAAGTTTATCAGTTTGAACATTAGATGTTTTCAGCAAATAATCATTAACTTAGAATTTTATGGCTGCAACACGTTCCAAAAAAGCTGGGACAGGTGGCAAAAAAGACTGAGAAAGTTGAGGAACGCTCATCAAACACCTGTTTGGAACATCCCACAGGTGAACAGGCTAATTGGTAGCAGGTGGGTGCCATGATTGGGTCTAAAAGGAGCTTCCCTGAATTACTCAGTCAGTCACAAGCAAAGATGGGGCGAGGTTCACCTCTTTGTGAACAAGTGCGTGAGAAAATAGTCCAACAGTTTAAGGACAATGTTCCTCAATGTACAATAGCAAGGAATTTATGGATTATCATCATCTACGGTCCATAATATCATCAAAAGGTTCAGAGAATCTGGAGAAATCAGTGCATGTAAGCGGCAAGACCGAAAACCAACATTGAATGCCCGTGACCTTCGATCCCTCAGGCGGCACTGCATCAAAAACCGACATCAAGGTGTAAAGGATATCACCACATGGGCTCAGGAACACTTCAGAAAACCAATGTCAGTAAAGACAGTTTGGTGCTACATCCGTAAATTCAACTTGAAACTCTACTATACAAAGCAAGAGCCATTTATCAACAACACCCAGAAACGCTGCCAGCTTCTCTGGCCCCGAGCTCATCTAAGATGGACTGATGCAAAGAGGAAAAGTGTAGTAAATGAGTGCGGGTACTAGACTGGCCTGTCTGCAGTCCAGACCTGTCCACCATTGAAAATGTGTGGCGCATTATGAAGCGTAAAATACGACAATGGGGACCCCGGACTGTTGAACAGCTGAAGCTGTACATCAAGCAAGAATGGGAAAGAATTCCACATACAAAGCTTCGACAATTAGTGTCCTCAGTTCCCAAACGTTTATTGAATGTTGTTAAAAGAAAAGGTGATGTAACCTGTCCCAGGTGATGTAACCTGTCCCAGCTTTTTTGGAACGTGTTCCAGCCATAAAATTCGAAGTTAATGATTATTTGCTAAAAACAATAAAGTGTATCAGTTTGAACATTAAATATCTTGTCTTTGTAGTGTATTCAATTAAATACAGGTTGAACATGATTTCCAAATCATTGTATTCTGTTTTTATTCATGTTTAACACAACGTCCCAACTTCATTGGAATTGTATAATGGTTTCAGTTCAAAGACACTATACTTTACATGCACCCAACTGCATTTGACCTGCATTTGCTAACCAAAACAGAAACACCTAGCGAGGCATGTGGAGACTGGCCACATGTTGTAAACATGTTCCCTGCACAGCATTAATGATATGTGACCTTATGCAGCATCTTTAGCGACAATTACAGTTCCAGTATGATGCAATTGCTTCACAATATTGTGCACATTTGAATGTATGTTTGATTTCTTCGTGATTGCTCACATTGCTTTTACAAGTACAAGGATATTTATTTACCTCCTTTTTTGCCACATCTGTTCAAAGGCATCTGCCAGCTCCACATTGCTGATCTCCTCAGAGTCCTGGAACTTCAGGAAGCCATTGCCACCATGGCCTTGTAAAACAAACACACATTTTAAAAGCAATCTGTTCATCTTGTAACTAATACAGGGATACATGGGTAAAACACAATATATTAATTCCACCAATATCTATAAAATGTCACTAACTGATAATCATTCTGTAAGACTTTCGTGTTCCACTTCCGTTAGGCATCTTTAACAGGTAGGACAAAAATGATGAAATTTTACTTAAAACAGTGCTTGGACAGTTAATAAGAATTTGTGACAGTTTGACATTTTACTTTCAAGCAACTTGGACGTTAACCAGCCTCCAATATACAACAAGACAGAAATGCAACGGTGGATGTGTGCTTTAATACTGACCTGTCAGGTAAATGAGGATGTTGCTTCGGTCATCAGACAGAAGACGTTTGGAGCGCGGCGTGCTAGGGGGAAGCCTCCCTGTCAGAACTCGCAGGTAATTCTCCACAGTCACCTGAACGTGAAGACAGCAAAATTATACAGACTACCCTGCTGGATGGCGACTCTTTTAAAACAAGGTCAAAAAACTGGGAAATGCATTTTTTTGGGTGTAGGGGAGGAACCACATTTCAACCAAAGTAATTTTACGCAGTTAGGCATTTTCGGGAGGCCTGTTGTGTTTGGATTGAACTATTGTTAAAATTTAGCATGGTGCGTTTCTTACAGTGATTGCCAACCGTCCAGACACTCAAAGGTTCTTTAAAAAATTCCTAGCTCGAGGGTAACATTCCTACTCTCAAACTGCACAATACGAGGGCCAGGAATTAAAGGTTAAAGGAATTTAAGATGCAAAGGTGGCTTGACTTTGGATCTTGCTGAACAGACCTCGTAACCTCGGTAGTCCACCTCCACGTCGTCGCCATACACGTTCAGCTCCATGTTCTTGTGGCTGAACACGGTGGCCGGCTTCGGGTTCCTGTGGCTGCAAGCCATGTCGTCTGCCAGCATCAACACAATGTGGCTAGTAGACCAGGAAAAAGTTTGAAAATTAACTAGAGAATAGAATGTCCGTAGCAATTGTATGTGAATGCTCCAATAAGGAGCTCAAATGTTATAGAATTAACTGAAATGTAGGAAAGCGAACGTAAGAATTGGAAAATGTAAAAATAATGAATTATAGTACCAATATAATGAGAATTGCAGTGCGATCGATGAGGATTTTACATCTTGCCCTGTATTTACATACTGTTTCTAATTATAATTGCTTAAAGCCTAACATGGAACAGCATGTATGCTATATGTATGCATGTATGATTGTATGTTGCCAAGGAAAATAAATACTGAAAAATTTGGAAAACTGGGGAATGTGAAAAATAGGTACTTCGATGTACTGATGAGCGGAAGATTGATGTTGGAATGGTTTGGTCGGAAATGTGGAAGTATTAGGTAAATTTGTAAAATGTCGCCATTAGTTTGTTATGGAAAATGTGAAATGCTGAAAAAAGTGGGAATTTGGGGAACGTGAAAAATACTTTCCAATATGGCACGACCTGTCACATCCCCCTTTTGAGCTTTGTGTCTTGGGCGACTCTGAGCTACAAGGGTCAAAGTCTTCAGCACATTTCATGTGTGTGGACGACAAGAAAACCTAACGCCCAAGGATGCTGGTACATTGTGCTGCGCACAACGGCGTACGACAAGCAAACTGTATGTTTTCACAGGTGAAAATAATTTGGGTTTTTTTTTCCACGCTTTGGCATTGACCCAAAAAAAAGTAGAGAAAGAGAAACGTCCATCTGGGAAATGCCTTTGACGATCACAGTTGACCTCCCCAACATGGCCGCGACGTTGGCATGTATTCTATCTAAGCGGTGTATCTACTATTCATATCTATGATATTCACCTATCGGGGATGCCGAGACGCTTGACACTCCTGTACACGGATAGAGTGTTGGCCACATGACGGTAGTTAAACCAGAACCTGGACGTGCACACCTGTTAACAGCACACAGGTTGAAGCGTGATAAAGACGACAGAATAGCAACTCGTGACTTTAAAGGGACGTTGCATCACTGACCAGAACCACCCAGTTGTTGGTGTGACCGCTGCTGAAGAACTGCCCGGCAGTGTCCTGGTTTAATAGGGTGAGAAAAGACAAACGCGTTTGTTTGTTTAAAAAAAAAAAAAAAATAGGTGTTAGTTAAAAAAATTATAATATATATAAATATATATATATATATATATATATATATATATATATATATATAGGACCATAACATGAGAGCACGGCAAGCTAGCAGGAACATGACAACAAGCATAAAGGCACGGGAAGCGAACCGGTGAAATGCGTCGCCCACCCGCGTAAAACCGTAAAATAATCAAGGCTTACCTGGACATGAATGCCGTCTGCTGAGAAAAGGCTGCTCAATAAGATTGTGAGAGTGGGAATTTTCATTGTGTGGTAGTGACACCAGGAAGAGACGCGGAAAAAAAAATACCCCGGCTAAGTTAAATGAGTACTTCCGGTTAGTACGTGTCAAAATAAGAGCTTGTAACGATGACTGTCACGTAATTTATGTCATAAAACAAATCATTTTAGTTCAATATCATGACTGTGTTGCCCCTGTCATACAATAGCTGTTTAAAAAAAAAAAGGACTAGGAAGTAATGAAGTACAAATACTTACTTACTTTCACCTACTTATGTAGATTTTCATATATCTGCACTTTACTTAAAGTATGTAGTACTGATTTTTTTGTTGCTTTTCCTCCCTCTATTTGAAAACATCTTTTCTACTCCTTTGTCTAAAGTCTCATTACTTTTTTTCAACATTCGCAGGTGACGTAAAAAGAAAAAAACGGAAAAAACAAAAGCGGTAAACTCAATTTGTAGTTGAGGTCAATTTGCCGAAATTATGTTTCTTTCCTTTAAAAATACTTCATTCTAGTTTTTACTTTTTCCACTTAAAAATAGGTCTTTACTTTCATAACATTACAACTTATTTAGATTTTAGTATTTTAGTTTACATTTTTGTGAGGCTTTAATACTGCTTCATATGTTATGTGTTTAAATTCAACATTTTTATCTTGTCAAATCCAAATGTTATTTGCCTAGAATTGACGACTTTTTTTTCCCTTATAAGTTTAAGAATAATAATACTTAGAATATGCTAAATACTGTAAACATTATTAGCTTTAACCTGAAAACAAGACATTTAAAAAATGTATTTTACAAAATTCACGAAAAATGGAAATGTCTGTTTTTGCGTTAACTTGAACTCAACTTATTGCGAGAAATTAGTCTACACCTGTGCTGCCACGACTTTTCCCAGAAGTTTAGGGACAAATAGCAAGTTGATGGTAGGGCAAAGGTCATTGAAGTCATAGATCTCAGCCAGGTTTTTCCGTCTATCAATTAAATAGATTTTCCTGTATTATTATGACTTTTCGTCTTAAGAAAAAAATACAACTTTCCTACTTATTTATTATTAATCCTGATTTTCTTTGGCTCAAATTGCATCTTTTTTTTCCTGAAGAATTACAGTTTTGTTTTGGAGAAATTCTTTTTTTATTGTTATTTTAAGATTTCACTCATATGCTTCTCTTTGCCAAATACCTGACATTTTTGAATTTGTAGTTTTCTTATCTTTAAAAAGAAAAAAAAGTGACAAATGTGCAGTATTTTTATAGTTTATGTCAGGCAGTGTCGGGGGAGGGGGGGGGGGGCTGAGGCTCGCATTTGATTTGCATCAGTGAGAAGGAGGAGGGGTAGAGAGAGGATGCAGAGAGAGAGAGAGAGAGAGAGAGACAGAGAGTGAGAGAGATGACGATGAGGAGGAGGGTGTCGCGTCGCCGCGGCTTCGCCTCCAGGAATCCGGGAGTAGAGCACACGCACACGGCCACGATGCGCTGAGCTTGCGGCGGTGTGACTTGTCGAGAGTCGCTGAGGAGCAAAAACAAAAAGCAAAAAAAAACAACAACAACAAAAAACTGAGCAAAAAACAAGACGATTCAAAGGCAAGCAAGTTGCAAATCTCAGAGGAGATGAACACCAACGATGCCAAGGAGTATCTGGCACGGCGGGAGATACCTCAACTATTTGAGGTGAGCTATGAAGGCAGGCATGCATGCGCGCGTGCACGGAGATGACGCTGCGATATCTTGCGTTTCCAAAAGTGGACAAATTATTGATTCATGGACTGCTCGAAGTGAAATGCATCCATCAAGACGTCTTGCTGCATGCTTCCATATTTGCTAAATTGACAATGCCATTTAAGTGTGATGCATGTTGGACCCAGTGTTCCTCACGAAAAGTACAGTACATTCCCTTCTTACGCACTCAATATTCAGTCATTTCTTTTTAACTTTATTGTTATGTAAAGGAGCCTTACATGAACCTAGACCTGATTTTATTAGTTTACAAGCAAACAGCACAACAGTATAGGTAATTAACATATAGTATTTAATAATAATCATAATATACAGCATCATGCTATTGCATTGCTTGTAAAAAAAATACCTGTCATTTTTTTCATAATTGTTGTATTTTTCTTTTCAGTGTTGCTTGCCTCAATACTCCTTTTTTCTTTATGTGTGTAATCTCACTATCGCTATTGTCCTAAAATTCATAGAATTGCCCTTTTTCGAGTACAATTTGACTTTTATCTCGCAATGTTATGACTTTTTCTATTTAAAAAAATGTAGTCTTGTAACATTACAAGTTTTTTTGTTTTTTTAATCATTGTATATTGCTTTTAATTTTTGCCCTAATACTCCTTTATTCTTTCTCTTTTTAAGATCGTAATCATGTTATTCTCCTAAAATTTAGACAATCTAGATTTGTTTTAGGAGTAATGTTGCAACTTTAGTCTCGTAATGTTTTTTCATAATTGTCGTATTTTTCTTTTCAGTGTTTCTTGACTCACTACGCCTCTGTCCTTTAGGCATGTAAGATCATAATTTTTTTAAAAGTAAAATTTCAACTTTTCGCACTTTATCCCTGTAACATAAGGATTGTTTTTTTAAAAAAAATTAAAATTTCATCTTTTCAATGTTAAAACAAGCTGTATATTTTTTTGCATGATGATAAAATTTTTGTCTTGTAACTTTCTTCATAATTGTTTTTTTTTTTAGAGTGGCTTTCTATTTATCTTTTCATTTTCATATGTTTTAGACGAAAAAGTCATAATTCCTATACCGAAGAATTATGAGACTACAGTCCTAATTTTACAAATTTTTGCTTGTGGAAATATTTCATTCTTGTAATGTTACCATTTTTGTCCTGAATGTAGTATTTTTTTTATTTCAGGTAACCCTAAAACTCCTTTACGCTTTGATTTGTCTAGAAAAAAAAAACAATTACTAAGATCTTTTTTTTTTTGACGTAAAACTAAAACCTCTGCCTCATAGTTTTACAAATTTCTGCTCATAAAAATACTTGTTCTCGTGGACATGCAACTTCACTCTCACAACATGATTTAAGTTTTAAGCGTAGCCCCGACACTCCTTAGGGATATTTTCAGCAGAAAAGCAAGAGGAAGAGCAACTGTATATGCACCATAAATGTAATAATGAAATGTATTCATACTCCTGGAGGCATACAGTGAATGGGCTCATGCTCTTAATTAGTCTTCACTTATGAGCAATCATCTAATAAAAGTGAGCAATCACAGACATTTTATTGCTTACAATCAGCTGTAGTTTAAGTGCCCTGATAATGACGCTACAAAATAGATGTTTTCTATAATTGGAGGAACTCTATTACGCCTCTTGAGCCCGACTCTCCATCTTTACCTTCAGAGCCTGCTGACGGGTCTGATGTACCACCGGCCCGATGACCCTGTGGACTACCTGGAGGGCTGCCTGAAAAAAGTGCGGGAGCTGGGCGGGCCGGACATGGTGCGGTGGGACACGTTTGTGGGCCAGGAGAAGAAGCCGCTGCCGCCTCTCAACGGCGGCCAGTCGCGCCGCTCGCTCTTCAGAAACGGTGGGTGGAACTCGGCTGTCGTGTCATCATTCTGCTAAAATTACCTAGAATCACAGATTAATTTGATCAGTGATTCTCAAAAGTGTGGAACGAGTACCACAAGTGGTACGCGGGCTCCCTCTGGTGGCATGCGAAAGAATGACTGCTTAAGTACAGTTCAGTTGTATTTCACCTTTTGGGTAAAATACAAGAAAGAACCGTTTGTTTTTAAACTTTTATTTGTATTCAACTTTTGTTAGCAATACATTATATCAAAACAATTGAGTTATGATGTTTTTTTTTTTTTCTGTATTTAAGTGCAGTGTTAATTTGTGCATAATGTTACAGTTCCTTACAATTATGGAATGCTTGCCTCTCAGGATTTACATGACAGGAAAAGGGGTCTCTGAGCACAAACGCATCAGTGTCAATGCGGGTCTCGAATCATTCACGTATTCAAATTGATAAGTAGAAAAAGGAAGGACAAATCTCTTTTAGACAAAACATGAGTGTAAATGCTTGACTTTCTGCATTCGCAGACTGGGAAGAAGAAATTTTAAGCACAAAGGTGTTCGTGTGAATGCTCAGAGACAAGCATGGACAGTAATAATAACTAGAATAAGAAGACAAATCTATTTGTTCGACTCAAAGATGACAGCGTGAAAGCGAAAATGTAAATCACCGTATTGGTTTACTTAGTATGCGGACAGAATCTCTCATCCTGAGCTGTGGCGTTGATATTTGCTCAGTACCTTCTGGAATTCCCTGGTTAGGATGCACTACGAAGTCTACCACAAGATTTTGGTAAAGTTTGTTGAGATTAGGGAGCGAAAGAGATTTTTATTGCGTTCCAGTCTGGAGCCCATCTGTGCTGTGATTTAATCCCCCCCCCCAGAAAAGTGCCAGAGGCTATAAATCACAACGGCAGACAGCAACACGCTCAGAGATGACGCTGTAGTCCTCCCAGAGCCAACGCAACCATCGATCATTATTATGCAGTCGCACCTTCAGATAAAAGTTTTATTCATTCCGTGGCCTTGTTTCTAACTCAAAACACTTCTTCATCTCAAATCATATTTCCCAATTGAAATGAATGGAAAATAGCACTCTATAATATTGTCCTGAATGAAAACATCAAACATAATTGAATAGAATTCAACAGTTTGTGCATCATGATTTAATGCTTCAATTCAATTCATTTCATTGTGCTGTTCCTTCTGGTGTGCCCATCTTGGCCACTGGGAGGCAATATAATGCAGTCATACAAACACAAACAAAGAATAGTCACCACGACTCTCAATGACTCAATAAGATGCAATAATATTAGTCATTTTTCACAGAGGATAAAGAATATATGCCTGTGAATATTGTGGTAACGTGTCGCTCCATCATTTGTGTTCAAATACTTGAAGGGTTTTAACACTGTGACTATGGATGCTAATCGCTGGCCTGAGGTGATATGATGGCATTTTCCATTAAGTGTTAGCATTAAGTTAGCGAGGGCATTCCTAAGGTAAAGTTGCTTGGTTGTTTGCTTGCAAGTTTGCACTCGCAAGTCAAAGCTAAAAATCGGCTGAACAACGGCTCGTATCCTGCATGTTCCTATTGTTGCAAAGTCACGACCCACTTTTATAAAAGTTGAGAATGTTTTTGTTTTTTTTAATAATCTGAAAACACATGTACAGTATGTTATATTTTGAACGTCATTTCAAATGAATTTGACACACCGCCAAAAGCGTATTGCTAGCCCTGGCGCCCACTAGCCAGACACTGAGCTGCAGTGTATTTGTGTACGTTGTCAAGCGGTGACAAGAGCACAAGAGAGTAATATTTCTTGTCGCTTACCTTATATGTGGGAACTTGAAAACAAAAAAAATCTGAATATGAAGACATAGCAGATAGCTGTCCACGACCCACCCAAAATGGCTCCAGGACCCACTTTTGGGTCTCAGCCCACCAGTTGAGAATCCCTGCTGTACAGTATGTGATGAACATGTCATGTTTTATTATATTTTGGTGGAGCATTTGTTCATAGTTTTTGTTCATAGTTTAATTATTAACATGAACTGAAGCCTCGTTCATCAGTCTGCGTATTCCGGCTATGGCTCGAATGCAAAACATGGCAGGAATTTGCAATTCAAACACATTTCTTACTGTGTTTGTTTGTTTGTTTGTTTTGAAGAAGCAGACATACTGTATGTTCCTTTGTTGCAAAGCATTTGATCCAGTTAGCCATCCAATTCTAAAAACTACCTAGGGCAATTTTGGTGGCAATCTGGTACGACTCTTGGGAATGGCCCAAATCCCTAAAGAAAACCTCTGAACCAAAATGTCTGACTACCTGTGGATTTCCAAGCATAGGTTCCCTATTTTTGTGCATCCTGTCATTATTGAACATACGCGCCGGATTGAGTTTCATCCGGATGCATTGGTGTCAGCTGCTAATAAAAAGAAATTCACCGACTTCAATAGGGGCTTTGTAGCTCTGTGTTTGGACCCCAATAATTACAACTGGAAGAAGAGGACACATTTCTTTTCAGACACCGCATCAGTGTGAATGCTTGTCTCTCAGCAATCACAACCGAAAGAAGACGCTTTTAACGACATACGCATCAGTGCGAATATGATCCGCGTTAGGCCTACTAATAATAACTAGAAGAAGAAAAAGATGTTCTTCACGGACTGAACTACTGCCCTCAAAATCCATATCAAATCAGACCTTTGCTCTTTTAATCTGCTAATCACGCTCGCAATGTCATCGCAGATGTGATACTTAGCACGCACGTGTTGTTTTTTTGTGTGGTTGGCACCAGAGGTTTTACGTAGCGTGATGGACAGCTGAGTCACCCGGAGTGCATGATGACGACATTTACCCCGAAAGCACTTATGCTAATGCCTGTGTGCATGTGTGTGTGTGTGTGTGTGTGTGACAGTGATGCCCGACAGTCCAAATTTCCCCTACAGACGCTACGAACGCCTCCCTCCCATCAGCCAGTTCTCCATCGAGAGCGACTCGGACCTGTCGGAGACAGCCGAGCTCATCGAGGAGTACGAAGTGTTTGATCCGTCCAGGCCGCGGCCCAAAGTCATCCTCGTCATCGGTAAATGACAAACAGGCTCAGTGTTTGTAGATTTGTCCTCTACTCCTTCTTCGAGTTAGGATTTTCGGGTGGTTGTCATTTGCAATGGTTTTCAACTGCACTCAGATACTCGTTTAGCTAAATAAAGTAACCAAAATATTAGAATCCGCTCTATGATCAGGGGGGGGGGGGGGGGCGGGGGGGGGTCAACAGGAGGGAAGGGGTGTGCGGGGGGTTCGGGTCCCCCAAATGCTCAGGGCCCCGGAACAGTCTTGCCCGTTGCATTATAAATGTACACTACATACAACCCCCCAATTAGAACCAGAAGAAGAAGTAGTAGAAAACAAATCTGTCTTTTTAACACAACAACCAATCAATCTGAATTGTGAATTTGTCCCTCAGTATTGTTACCAAAACACGAAGAGGATATTTTGGAAGCGTTAGTCTCAATAGTAGTCTCTGTATTTACCGTACTTAATTATAATGACTAGAAGTCAATGACAAGTCAAACTACTTTTTCTTCAGACACAACAACAGCAGTCTGAATGGTTGTTTCATTATTCACACAGCGGGAATACCTTTTAAAACACAAAAACAGTGTTAGTGCTGGTCTCATCATTCACACAACAATAAGAAGACCTTTTAAAATGCAAAGGCATCAGTGCGAATGCTAGTCTCGGCATTTAATAATAACTAGAAGAAGGGGAAGACATTAGTGTTAATGCTTGTTTCATCATTCACACGAGAGATAACTTTTTTAAAGCACAAAATCATAAGTGTGAATGCTGGTCTGTCAGCAAATTACTTCATCATCGGGGTGGGACTCGATTAAAAAAATCAAATTCATTGTAGGCTTTGTAATTAATTCATGTCAATTTTTTCATTGGGTAGTTTTTGTTTTGCTTTTGTTTTTTAATGATATTTGCCTCGGAAGGCTATGCTACCCAGTCCCTCCATTTTGGTAGCCAAGCTTTGACGTGTGTAATCTGTCTACCAGGAAATCGTACACTGACAAAGGTTCTGCATTGTTTGGAACACAAAATGCGATTAAAATGCATACTTTTTTTTTAACTAACAATTTTTAATCATAACTAGAAGTGAAGTATAAGACAAATGTATTGTTAGACATCCGCATTAACGTGAAGGTTTGTCTCTCAGCATTACCGCAACAGGTAGAAGACATTTGATAAGCGCTAAACATAAGTGTGAATGCTAGTGCCTCGGCACTTAATATTAATAATAGTTAGAAGAAGAAGTGGAAGACAAATCTATTTTTAAGACATGGTGAATTCCTGTCTCTCAGCATCTGGAAAGATGATGTTTTCTGTCCAGTGTAAGCTGCTTCTTATTACTTCCGAGCCCTTCCAGGTATCTAAATGAATCTAAATGAATATTTAGTATTTACGTTGTGTAGAAGCTAAAAATAGCTTCTTGCGGCATGCCCCTCCCACCACCGTTCTCTTCTACTTGGCCATGCCTGGCTGCATGTCACTCACTGTGTTAGATGCTGGCCTAATCAGATTTCCCACATTAACCTATCTTTGTCGCTGGCTGCACGATAAAAGGAGGGGCACGCTTCTACACAATTTTAAACAACATATATGATCACCTGTATTTTCCAGCTACAAACCAATCAAACCTGATTTTGTGTCATAAGGAATCCATACTACCAGAAAATAAAAAGAAAGCCAGGATAGCCAGTAATGACAGTGGCGTCGCTAGGCTGAAGCCCCGCTAAAAACCTAGTAAGCCCCCCCAAAATTATTTGGTAGGATGTGTTTATGGCGAAGTTACCAATACCCCAATACAAGACCCCTTTTCATGTGTGGAAATGTTTCATCCGCACCCCAAACCCCACCTACTCACCCCCTCTCCCGTTGAGGCCACACCATACGTCAAAACCTACCGACGCCCCCGTTGTAATTTATTTAGTAACTCCACTGCAATGTAGGTTGTCATTTAAATTGTGGGAAAGACTTTATCATCGGTATCGATGCAGAAGCAACAAATCGCTATCGCGATGTATCATATTGGTGCAGTATAGACACGCAAAGGTCGAATATTGATGAGTTTCAACTAGAAGTGTGACAATATCTTGATACTGTGAAGCAATGCATCATTTTCTCTCATAGACCTTTTCTGTGACGAACAATATCAACACACAAGTATCAAATATTAAATGTATGCCTTTTGTGGCGTTACAGTTTTAAGGTTTCCTCCGTGCTTGTTTTTGCCATCAAAATTAAGTGTGAGCGAGAGAGAGTGAGATGCTTTTCAGAAAAATGTAGGAACTTCACACATACCTGTTCCATCAGCCCCCACGGCGTGCACAAACAGACACACACACAAACACACGTATACGCACACAGTCAGAAAATTACACACAAAACACACAGAACAGGCTTCAAACAAAGTCTGGGTGTCTCGTTGCAATACACCCACGCACACAATGTTTCACACTCAAACACACACACACACACACACACAGACTGAGCAATGCACCAACATTCTCCCTGTGCCCATAGGGGGCCCTGGCAGTGGCAAGGGAACGCAGTGCCTGAAGATCGCCGAGCGCTACGGCTTCCAGTACGTGTCGGTGGGCGAGCTGCTGCGAAAGAAGATGATCCACAACGCCACCAGCAACAGGAAATGGAGCCTGATCGCCAAGATCATCACCAACGGCGAGCTGGCGCCGCAGGTAGTCAAAGACAGACACAGGAGGAACACCATCGCGCATAACGAGACATTCATTAGCGGCGTCCGTGTCACGACGCGGGGAGCCGGACGCGTCTCATTAGCGTCAAGATAATGAGTCAGACTGGCTAGGGAAACGGTTCTTAGTTGGTTTTTGTACTTGAGTTTCAAATGTGCTTGTCTTACATGATTCGAGCGCATACTTTCACATGCTACCTGCGTTATTCTGCTCACCGTGACGCTGGCATTGACACAGGAGTTCAGAACATTCAGAGACTCCCATCTCCCATTAAATCCATAAATCTTTTAAAACATTTATTTTTCTCCATGTTTTGTATGAGTTTTTTTCCAAAGGCTGTTTTTAAAAAAAAAAAAAACTACAGATACAACATGCTTTTTTTTTTTTAAATCTTGCAGCAAGTTTTATTAGTGTGAGTGTGTTGGCATATCGACAACCTTCCTGAAGCTCAAAAACAAACAAAAAAACAAAAATGTAAAATAAATAAAATAAGAAACAAAAATACAATAAAAATAGCAACAACATATCGTCAACTGGGGGGGATTTTGGGAAGGGCTAACATTGTTTATGAGGGACTTGAGACCCATTTTAGGATCTGAGACACATACATTTGGAAATAACCACTAAATCCCAAAATATTTGGGGGGGGGGGGGGGGGGGGGCTATGACATGTTTTAGGGGGCTCCAGCCCCGCTAAAATAGGCCTAGTGACGCCACTGACCGAGCTCATCCAGAAAGAAGACGATACACCATATGTGAAGCAAAAACAAGACAGACAAAGATGGACAGGCTGAAAGGCAAGAACTTGAGCAGGAGACTGGTACTACATGCATCCCATTCCACCCTAAAACCCGGGAGTCTTCATATCCATACAGACTACTTGTGGCCACAAACACTTACGCAGCAGCAATTATGGGCTCGACCAGTACTGAAGATTGCGTTACTCACTCAATTTAATGACTCACTTTGAAATCTAGGCTTGTTTAGTTGAACACAAAGTTATTATTCTGTTGTACAAATGCCAACAGGCAGATACACAGGGTCATTAATTATAGCTTTTGGCATCTAGAGGAAGAGCATGTAATTGTTCTGCCTGTTGTTCTGTCACTGTATGTCATATGGCATAGATAGGTGAACAAAACTACATTATTTGTAATTTGCAAATCAGTGAAATAGGATAATTTCTCACAGTGGTTGGGAACCACACACCTCCAGAGGAACACTCACACTAAACACCACAAAACCACTTTAGACTTTCCTGACTGAAAACAATAAAAGACTTTTGCACAGTACCGTTTTCAGTATGACCCTGAATGTGATTTCGAGGTACAGTATAGAAATAAAAATCTTCTCTGTGTTGTGCGAGGTTGGTTGGGGGAGGCGGCTGCTGTCCACGCAGATGAAGCGCTGATGCGGCAGAGTGCGATGCCGAAAAAACACGAGACACTCCCGCCCACGTCGCGACTGTGCACTCTCACGATTAGTCCTCCGTAACTGCAGAGTTTGCATCCCTCCCCTCCTTTCCGGCCGCTCGCCAGATGGCCCGATGCGAAGCAGTCAAACAAACAGCAAAGTGGGTCAAGCTCGCAGCTTATTAGACGTGATCAAGTCACACGTGGCCGTCGGGCATCATATTTGCATCGGAGCAGATAAGACTATCCTTATTTGTTTCTCCTGCAATACCGTGTCGATACATTATAGTCAATTTTTTATCAGTTTTAACTCGGAGTGGGACAAAATATCAATATTTTGATGTATTGTTTCTCTCACAGTAAAATACTGTTACACAAACATCAATATTTGATCATGTTTAACAAAGGGTGAAACATAATATCAATATCTTGATGTATCGGATCGTTTTCTCTCGCGGCACTGTATTGATCCACAAATGTATTCATGTAATAATAATCAGTTTTTGATTCGTGGTGGGATGAATTATCGATATCGTGATGTATCGTTTTCTATCGCGGTACAGTATCGATACTCAGACATCAAATATCGGTCACTTAACTACAGGTGGGACAAAAATATCAGTATTGTGATGTATCTTTTTTTCACCATTTAGTATCGACACGTATATCAAATATCAATCAGTTTTAAATTGGGATGAGACAAAACATCAACATTGTGATTGATAATTTACTCTCACGGTACAATAACAATTGTGAATTACCGTCTGTAAATAATAGTGAAACTAGCTTATCATATCTTGAATCACACACTCCAAAATGTGAATGTTTGTTCTGTAAATAAGTGTCTTGATCATTGTGTGCTTATATTTCTTTGTTTCTTGCAAATTGTGAGGTGCCTAACTGATTTTAATTGTCACTGTGACAGTGACAATAAATTCTATTGTATTGTAAATATTGACATTTCAATGGTAAAACCCACTTGCATTGTGGACAAGGAGGGGCTTTCCTTCGGTGCCAGTTTTGAACAATTGTTTCCGCAATCTATGGAACTGGAGCATAAAGCATTCTCCATTCTGCTTTAGTTTATTTGGTCAAACGTTTGGTCAAACGTGACTCACATCCAAAAAGGGTGACCTGCATTGTTTTCTTGCTTGCTTGGACGGAGTCTGCCGGACTACTTAAAGGCTTGGAAAGCTCAGACCTCTAATGGAATCTCGATGAGATGGAAGCAGCGCTCGTGTGTGTGAATATGTGTGTGTATGTTCGTGTTCTGTTATTTTTAGAGCGGCGTACCGCTCGCATATCTGCTTTTGTTGACCTCCTCCTGCAGTCAGGAAGAAGTAAGTGACGCTAAACAATGCTGGCACTCGGTGGCCTGCAGTGAGGTAGGCCGCCGTCATGTTGCTGCACTCTAAAACAACGAGGGATGAATACAGAAATAAATCGTCCGGCAGTGTGCTGCTGTCATCATTTCTTTTAAGTCACGGCTCCATCCATCTATCCGTCCATTTTCTGAGCCGCTTATCCTCACAAGGGTCGCGGGAGTGCTGGACCCTATTCCATCTATCAACGGGCAGGAGGCGGGGTACACCCTGAACTGGTTGCCAGCCAATCGCAGGGAACATACAAACAAACAACCATTTGCACTCACATTCACACCTACTGGCAATTTAGAGTTGTCAATTAACCTACCATGCATGTCTTTGGGATGTGGGAGGAAACCGGAGTGCCCGGAGAAAAGCCACACAGGCACGGGGAGAACATGCAAACTCCACACAGGCGGGGCCGGGGATTGAAACCCGGTCCTCAGAACTGTGAGGCAGACACTCTAACCAGTCGTCCGCCGTGCCTAAGTCACGGCTCGTCATAATTAATATTTATGTGCTTTTTAACACAGTCAGCGAAAGACCGGATTTGTGACGCATTAGAATCACATGATTCAGCCCAGCGAATAAGCAAAAATGTGTTAATAATTTAAAGAAAAAACATAGAAAATAATACTAGCCCCTTCGAAGCAAAGTAGCTGAGTTCCTGTTTGTTTGTTTCTTGTTGATGTTGCTCCTCCTTTACAATAAGATGAAAAAAAAGCCAAAGAAAAAGCAAACCAGACAAACCATATTATGATGATGATCGCTGAACTGAGATCTTACACAACATTGTAAATGATGGCTGTTAAAACCCCAAGGTTTTGTGCAACTTTAGAAGCAGCTCAGAGCTGACAAGGTCTTGTGGCAGTATGCCACTGGTGTCAAACTCAAGGCCGGAGGGCCAAATCCGGCCCGCCACAATTTTATGTGGTCCGTGAAAGCTTCGACTTCATGTTTCTTGCTAAATTGCAAATCGTTTTCACTTTTAATAGCATTGATATTGCAGGCATTTTTTTGGTTACCAATTGATACCAATCATTACCAATTGAATAAGAGTTGAATATATTTTTTTACTGGCTTCTGATTTCAAAACTAGTTATCCATCTATTCGATGTACTGTAATTTCTTGTGTATAATGCACATTCCCCCCCCCCCCCCCCCCCCAAAAAAAGAATTGTCAAAAATCACTGGTACGCATTATACATAGGTATAGGAAAAATGAAAAAAACTTTCCCATTTTATAAATGTATGCCACCATCTAGAGGTTATGAGAAAGCGGTACACGTTCATTTCAATATGCCACTGCCACTTAGAGGTTATGAGAAAGGTGTACACTTTCATTCTAATATACCAGCGCCACCTCGAGGCTATGAAAAAGGTGTAGCCTACACTTTCATTCCAATATGACAGGGGTACGTATGGCTGCATAATATGTGCAGTTGTGCTCATAGGTTTACATACCTTGGCGGAATTTGTGAAATACTGTTTTTTTTTTTTAAATACGACTGATGAATGAACAACAACCATCATTAATTTCTTTATGGTTATGTTTTGTTTTATGATAATGCTTTTCTGAAATGCTTGACAGTTTCATTTGAATCCCATTAAAATAAAACTAAATGTGTTTCGCCTGGCCCTTCATGTTTTCTTTAAAGAATTGTACCCATCTTACAAATTCTCCCCGGGTAATCAAACATATGAGCACAAGTGTGTGTTTTCTCATTTACTAAATAAAAGTAGGGCTGTGAATTTCAAAAGAAGAGCAAGTAAATAAAAAGAAAGTATTACATGTTCAAATAAAGTGCTTACATTAAGAGTAATTATTTGAAAAAACTAACAAAATACAGATAATACTTCATGTTTTGATCATATGGTTTGAAGCAAAATCATGCATTGTAAAAATGCATTATACATAGGCAGAAGGGTTTTCCAGAATTGTGAGGTCAACTTTGGGGGTGCGTATTATAACGTAGGTGCGCATTATACACAAGAAATTACGGTATAATGTTATAATATTAGGTGATCATACGTTTAAATGGGTTCCCGGTCATAACGCAACACAAATGAGTATAACACCCCTTATTTATGATAAACATCATGCTGTGTAGAGACAATGGGATTATACGTTTTTTTGTTTGTTTGTTTTTGTTTTTGCAGGAGACCACCATCACTGAGATCAAGCAGAAGATCATGAAGATTCCCGACGCCAACGGCATCGTCATTGATGGCTTCCCGCGAGACGTTGGACAGGCCTTGTCCTTCGAGGACCAGGTAAGCATCAAATATCAAACACTTTTTATTTGGATGGGACAAAATGTATCGATATCGTGATTTTCCATATTGTTTTTTCTCACAGTACAGTATCAATACACAAGCATCAAATATTGATCAGTTTTAACTAGGAGCCATATGAGTATGTCAAATATCAATCTGTTTTAACCAACCTCAGAAAAAAATACCGCTATTGTGATTTATTGTTTTCTGTTATGATACAGTATCACTATATAAATGTCAAATATCGATTACCTTTTTACCTTCAAAAATCGATCCTATTTACCTATCAAAATTGAGATGTGTCCTTGCATCAATACGCAAGTGCCAAATATCGAGTAAATAAGTAAGCTTGTCCGTAGGATAAGATCAAAGCTGAGTCATGAATATCACACAAAAGATAAAAATGTTAGGCACCTCTAGGTAAGGTTATAAATGTGTAATACAGTACACAATGGGCAATAATGCTAGCTGCTAACAAGCTAACGGGGGCTCTTCATGCTTACTATGAAAAACTGAGTATTGTTTTTGTACTTGCTTACTTACAGTACTTACTTAGCTATTTACCAACTCAGCTCATTACTTAGTTTAGTTCGTTAGTTACCTCTGTCAAGTGTGAAATTTGAAGACCAAGAAGGAGGGTTTTCATCAGTTAGTTACTGTAACTAGTTAGTTACCTCACCCAAGAGCAAAACCGTGAGACGTTAGTTAGTTAGCCATGCGCCTCTAACCCAATGACTGTAAGATAGGCTCCAGCCGGAATCAAGACAAACACTACAGAAGAGATAGATAGATAGATTCATCCATCCATCCATCCATCGCTCGATCCATTGATCCATCCATCCATCCATCCATCGATCCATCCATCGATCCATCCATCGATCATGAAATCATTCCGTGTGTCAACTCCAAGCCTACACGCATGCAATCTGATATTGGTTTTGCTTTTTTGGGAGCCTCCTGGCTGAGATAAACAGTTGCTAGGAGACGTTTTTGTGTCCTTTCAGACCCCCGCTTCATGACAGTTGACTCCGCCACCGCCGCTTCTTGTCGACATTTACCCGAGCGTGCTGGTCGGTCGCTGTGCCCAATCAGCTCACCCTGATATCAAATAACGTCCTTTGCTCCTTTCCTTATGTACAGCCCGGAGAGAAACGTACTGTTCGTTAACTACAAATAACCTACAGTATATTTGTTCACCTATCTATGTTCACCTATCTCAACATAAAGTGACAAGTAGAACAATTAAATGCTGTTCCACTGCCAGAAGGTACAAATAACCACTGTTGCTATTCATATAACAGAATAATAGCTTTGTGTTCTACTAAGATCAGATTTCACACTGAGGAAGTGAATTTGTGAGTAAATAGACAGATAGATAGTTGGCGCATGCTGGTCCTGCGCCCTTTGCAGCAACAACAGTAGCCATTTTGGAACACCTCTTCCCCCCACTGAGACCACCAACCGCCACAATGACTCCCGACAGAGACCCTTTTAAGCTCCCAAAGGAGATGCGTTCTACCGCTACCTCCTGTGTCCAAGTCTATTTCATTTTCCTGGAATCCACCTGTGTGGATGTCATTTCACACACTTCTCTCAAACATAGTGCAACTCAAAATGGTATCGATTATGTATTCACATTAACAAGAGATGATGGGGTCAATTTAGGCTTGTTATTCCTTTGCAAAATATTCCTTGTTGTTATTGTTGAGTAATTATTTTCTTCCTTTTTTTTTTTTTAGAAATAATTAAATAGTTTACTGTATTTTCTCATTTATACTGTATATACTGGTATAGGTGTTATTTTGATTGTCATTTATATATTTTGTATAATGATTAATAAAATCATTCAAAACATTGCAATTAATTAGTAATGAGAATAAATCACAATTTTTTTATCTGTCATGTATTTATTTCTTAAACTATTAATTAATAAAGGAATTGAATGTATAAAAATAATAGGAATTATTAGAAATGTTTTATAGCCATTGTTTTACTTCTTTATGAATACAGAAAAACAAATGAATGAAACTAACATGTTTTTTTGTATTATTATTATTCAAGCCAATCCAATCTAATTCAACTTTACTTATAGAGAGCACTTTTAAAACAATACAGTTGACCAAAGTGCTGTACACAGCAATGAGGTTAAACACAACAAAGTATAATAAATATGTTAGAGGCATTTGGAATTAACTATTTTAAAAAGAATTGTTGTAACAATCCAAATATAATACAACAAAAAGGATAAAACAATAAATGTCAACATCTCAAACTGAAATGTCAGAGAGAAAAAGAGCTTTTTTCAGAAGACTAAATATATTTTGTATCTAAATATAGTTCTATTATGAATTAACAAAAATGTAAAGATTAAAATAATTGATATAATAATGAGAAGAAGAAAATATAATAATTGTACTGGTTTTTTTTCCCCCTTTCATTCATTTTTAAAGATGCAAAATACAAAATATTTTTTTTAATTTTTTTATTTCAATTTCCCACTTGTTGGCAACAAAGCTAGTGTTGTACTAACATTATTGCAAGGTACGGATGGTATGCTTTATGCTGGAATTTAGGGCATACGTGTGGTTGCCGTGAAGACTGTGACCTTGATGTCATTCAAATCCCTGTCCGGAAACAATAGGAAGTCTCGTATTTTTATATTATAGAATATTAATAGCGCGCATGAAATAAATGTCAGAATTGTCATCGGTGTTCCCTCTCTCCCGGCAGATCTGCACTCCCGACGTGGTGTTGTTCCTGGCGTGCACTAATCACCGCTTGAAGGAGCGCCTGCAGCGACGGGCCGAGCAGCAGGGTCGCCCCGACGACAACCCCAAGGCCATCGATCGGCGCCTAACGAATTTTAAGCAAAACACCATCCCCCTGGTCAAGTACTTCCAGGAGCGGGGCCTCATCGTCACGGTAACACACACTACACATGGTGTACATAGAAATGATGGCAAAATATATTCCCAAATGTACCTAATGTTGTGTGTATTGTATTTCGGTTAGGAGGTTAACCTGACTGAGGTTAAAACAACGTTTCTATTGAAATACTGTACAATATACATAAGATATTGAATGAATTATTGAATTACTTTTACGAACTGCAATTATTGTTACATGATTAGAAATAATGCTAGTATGTATTCATATAAAACAATTAAAATGTTAATCAACTTTTATGTTAATGATTTGTAAACAAACAAAACAACAAAAAATGAAATACCTGTCCATGTTAATTACTTAGGTAGGTTAGGTTTGTACATAAATAACATTATCATAGGTTTAATCATATTTAAAATTAATTTCAGTTAATCCTACAAAGTAGTAGTAGTAGATGTATAATGATTCATATTTTATTATCAACAAAATAATGTAATTATGTAATAATAATAAAAAACTGCCCCCCCCCCCCCCCAATCAAGTGTAAAATTACACAACCAATTAAATCTTTAGTTACTGTACATGCTCATTTCTAAAAATGTGTCTGGGAGCGAGCAATTCATAATTTTCAAAATAATTTGCATAATAACCACATCCACGTGAAGTTTTTCCGCCCATGACTTGGCAGCCAGGCGGGATCTGTTACTTTCAAGCCCTGGCCAGACTACTATGTCTGAAAAAAAACAAAATGCAAAATTTGTCGCTTTTAAAGACACAGTCTCTACATCACATAAATAAAGCTTTAAAAAATGTTAGTGAAATGGCCAAAAAGCAAGGCAGGCTTGACTGAGTGGAAGAAGTAAGTCACGTACTGTAGCTCCTCGGAACGTAAACGTGGCCGCTCACAACATTATGGAGTCACCAGAGGTCAGAGTCTACTTCAACGCTAATGGTTGTTAAACACGCCATCTCCACATAACATTCTCTTTTATATTATGCTGGGAGACGCCACACGTGTGTCTCTTTGATACTGTTGGATGGGTTAGCAACATTGATCAAATAGGCTTATCATCAAACATTTTTTATGTCAGTGGATTTCACTCACAAAAACTCTCTCTCCTCTCAGCTGGATGCAGATCGTGATGAAAACGAAGTGTTCTGTGACATCAGTGCGACTCTGGACAACAAGCTGTTCCCCTCGCAGGAGTCCGCTGCAGGTAACCTGAGAATGTATTATTAATTTAAAGGTCCCATGGCATGTTTTTTTTGTCCTTTTTTTGGGTTTTGGTTGGAAATGCCCTGGATGCCCTTTTAAGCTATTTTAGTTGTTCTCTTACATATTATTTACATATCTGGGTGGAGTTTGCATGTTCAGGGGGAGTTTCTCTGCGTACTCTGGCTTAATCCCACATTCAAAAACATGCTCGTTATCTTCATTGAAGACTAAATTGTCCATAGGTGTCAATGCTTGTTGTCTATGTGTCCTGCGTTTGGCCTGTGTGGCTAGTGTGTTGAAATCAAGTGTCCGTATTTTATACGTCACACCAGCCAGTAGCGCATCCGGCTCGGATGCTGCGTGCAATTTTGCACGATCTGTGCAAAAAAAGGCTGTAGCTCAGATGGTGTGTTCAAGTACCAGTGGATCTCGCTACAAACCTTGAGGGCGAAAATACTCACAACTACCCTCTCATTGAGGAAGTGGTCTCTGGAAGCAGAGCTGGCTCTGAAAAACTGCCTTGGAACAATAGTGGATTGCAAACAACAAGCCCAAGATTCAAATCAAAGGTTTTCTCAACCAGGAGACGATAAAAACGGTGTGTGCAGAAGGATCACAAGAGTCCAGCTCAGGGAGTCAAAGGAGCAGCACAGAAGGAAGTTGGAGGAAACGCTGCATAACAACAGCATGAAGGCACGGGATGGAATGAAGACCATAACTGGCTGCAGTTCCACCACTGAGGGAAATGTGGGAACAGCAAACTAGTTGAACCATCAATCCATCCATCCATTTCTGAGCCGCTTCTCCTCACTCGGGTCGCGGGCTTGCTGGAGCCTATCCCAGCTATCATCGGGCAGGAGGCGGGGTACACCCTGAACTGGTTGCCAGCCAATCGCAGGGCACATACAAACAAACAAACAACCATTCACACTCACAGTCACACCTACGGGCAATTTAGAGTCTCCAATTAATGCATGTTTTTGGGATGTGGGAGGAAACCGGAGTGCCCGGAGAAAACCCACGCAGGCACGGGGAGAACATGCAAACTCCACACAGTCGGGGCCGGGGATGGAACCCGGGTCCTCAGAACTGTGAGGCTGACGCTCTCACCAGTCGGCCGCCGTGCCGCCACTAGTTGAACCATTTTTTCAATAAGTTCACTAGAAGCTCATTCACACCTCTCAATATTGCATCCTTCCCCTTCTGCCCACGAGTCAACATTCGCTATCATATCACAGATGATGAAGACCATGGAACGGCTGCTGCTTTAGCACCTGAGACCGCAGATCCTCCACGTCCTTGGC
Source organism: Phycodurus eques (assembly GCF_024500275.1). Classification (NCBI taxonomy): domain Eukaryota; kingdom Metazoa; phylum Chordata; class Actinopteri; order Syngnathiformes; family Syngnathidae; genus Phycodurus; species Phycodurus eques. The sequence continues at coordinate 16,930,497 of NC_084537.1, forward strand.
CCTCTGCGGTTTGCATATCAGTATAAGGCAGGAATGTAATGTCTTACTTGGATAGGGGTGTGAGGATTAAGTTTTTGGACTTTTCCAGTCCATTCAGCACCATCCGGCCTCTGCTACTCAGGGACGAAGTGGGAGGAATGGGTGTTGGTTCACACCTTCGGGGCATGGATTACTCACTATCTGATTGGTAGACCTCAATAGAGACTGCAGTTCAGACTCTGTGGTCAGCAGCAAAGGAGCACCTCAGGTGAATGTGCGCTCTCCAGTCTTGTTCACTTTGTACTTGTTGGACTTTCACAACAACTCAGAGACAGACCACACTGGAATTATGGCTTTTACTTTATTTCTGTATTTAAAGAAAAAAAAAACACATGGATGAGATGTTTAATATTTTTCATATTTTCAAGATTTTTGAGATACTATGGATAATATTTATTGCCTGCTTTGCCTTGTGTTGTTTTCATTGTGGAGACTACTGGAGCAGTGAATTTACCTTGTAGATGAATGAAGTCTCTATCTCTCGAGCTATCTATTATCTGTTATTACATCTGAAGTGTGATGAGTTTATTTATTCTAGGAAGGTGAGATAAAAGTGAAAAAAAAAATCTCCCACTCGCTCCCTGATTACGGCGCATGTCGGCATGGCAACCGACATGCAGCGCTAGCTAAGCTTTGTGAGAAACGCACAATCATCAACATCAGGTAGTGCGCTACTTACCGTTGGTCGCGTAAGGCACCGTCAACAATGCTTTTCACCACATGTTCTCTTTGAAGGGTTCCATGTTGCCTTACAAATATATCCCGTTATTTGACAGGAAAGTGGTGAATGTACAATTACAGCAGTGGTTAAAGATGGCGTGCAGACCTACGCCAAGGCCCGAATAGTCTTCATTCCTCACAAAAACTGAGGAAATGTAAAAAGAAATGCTGCAAGTGGAGACATTAGCAACGATGAGCACTATAATTAGCATCATGATATGCTCCACAATGTTATGTGCGTCCATTGATCCACCTGCATTTATCCATGATAGCAGCTTTTAGTTGTTTACAACTGCACTTAAGATTGAGAACTATTTTACTATACAACATTTGTTTTTGATTATTCCAAAAATGAGTGTGTACAAATAACCCCTGACAGACACCACACAGCATCTGCAGTTGAGTAAGTAAACTAACTTTCCTTCGTCTAAAAATCTCTGCATGAACAGAAAAATAAAGATTTGAGGATTCCAAATTCTTGACTCACGCGTCTCCTGAACAAAATCTGGAATAGCGGCAGCGTGCCAATGATGAGGAAGAGGACGAGGGGGAGGAGATGTGTCATCCGAGTGGAAACGACGGCTCTGATGTTGTGACGTCGGGGATGGGAAATGTCAACGGGTCCTAGCAGATGGAGGAAGAGAAGTTGTCAACAGATTCCAGTACAATCGATTCACAGCATCGCCTCAAAGCACCCACCGTAGCGTCTTGATATCATCGATAGGCCGCATATTTGCTTGGTGTATGGCATAGCGTTGTAAACATCGAAGACAAAAAGTAGCGGCAGTGGCCGGACTGAATCGGTTTCCAAATACAGCGTTTATCCGCCGACATATGATGGAAGTCCCTAACAAAACCTGGCACTCTTGAATGAAAATGAACTTTCGTTCGAAAACTGTTCTTTGACGCCAGAATGAACGCGTTCTCAATTATGTTCATCAGGCAGAAATGAAACAAGATCAGTTCACGTTCGCAAAAAAATATGAGCTAGTTCATGGACTTTCGTTCATTGAACGCGTTCATGTCTAACTGAGTGTAAGCGTGTCAAATAGGACAAAGTATTATGAAATCGGCTGCATTTCTACACAGAATTTGAAATAAAATTTTAATCTTTAAATGAATTGTAATTTTGCGTTCTTATTTATCAAGCGTTTTGTCACTAACTGCTACTTGCAGTTCTTTGGACATTTGGTTTGTATTCGTGATGACATGACGCTGACATGTGTGGCCACCAAAGCAAATGCCTGTGTTTTTCTTGCTTTCCTGCTCACGTGTCGTATTTTAAAAGCGTTTTTACATAATGCATGCATCGCTAAAAAATGCTAAGAAATGCTAAGAGACGCAAGCTGCTGTCTGTCGAGTCGAACCCACTTTTTTTAATGAGTGGAAGAAGAATGCCATCGGGAAGTGTTATTTAAGGCCCATTTCCCCTACACACTTTTTTTCATGTCACAGTTGCCTTGGTGGTTTTATGCCCACTCTGTGAATGTTTGTATCGAAGGGGGAGACTTTTGTCACATAAAAATATTATATTTGTCGCCCACAGGTCCAAGTGAGCTGGATCCCAATCTGCTGCCTGTATGCAACATGGTCGACTTTGCTGGAAAGAACGATGAGGTAAAGAAGAGTAAGATGTGTTCATCATCAACATCAACGACAATTTCATTTTCAGTAGACCGAGCATACGCATGTTCGTAACCATCAAACACAGTTTCGTCTTTGATGTACTTAAAATGCGTTTTTGGAAACATCAATGACAATTTGGTCTTTAATGTGCCTAACGAAATCTCCAGGTAAATTGTCTTCAATTAACCTGATGCAGAACTTAACATACATTTTCATAAAGCTCAAACCCTTTGCTTAGAGTCTTTGCCGTACATAACAGAGCAGTTTTCGAAGAGTACGATATTTTCATCAACATCAAAGTTTCCAATGAACCGAGCATACGGTGTTTGTAAATTTTGTCTATTTAGTCTTCAATGAACCTCACGTCCGTTTTCGTGAAGACAATTTTGTTTTCGATTAACTGAGCATACTGTACGTGTCATTAAAAGACAATTTAGTCTTCCATTGACTTAGCATATGTGTGTTTGTAAACATCAAAGACAATTCAGAATATTCAATGAACATTACGTGCGTGTTTCTGTAAATAACGAAGACATCTTTAAAAATGTTCAGTGAAGCTTAAAACGAAGACATCTTTAAAAATGTTCAATGAAGCTTAAAACGAAGACATCTTTAAAAATGTTCAATGAAGCTTAAATCAGCCTTCAGTCTTGTTGTAGCCGCACAGCAGCTGTCCAATGTGCAGTCATTCTGTAACACAGCATTGCCTCATAGTCCTCATCAGATTGTCCGAAGCCGCACAAACAATTTACAGCAGTTGTTAAATAAACAATTAAATCCACATTAGAAAAAAAAACAAAAAAAAACGATTAGCATGGCAATGTTTTCACGCTCACTTTTCACACACTTACTTTTTTTCCTGCGTTCGTCGTGGGAGGTGAGATGAAACACGGAGGCGATGTTTGTCTTGCAGGCACTCTTTAAGATTTAGAAGAAAACCAAAGTAAAGTCGGTAACGCGAGTAAAAATAATCACTCGTTTAAATCTGTTATTTATCACAGTTGTAAGCCTTTAAAAGCACTTCAATTGCATTTTGGATCAAGCATTCTCTTACTTTGAATGTCCCACCATCTGTTTCCAGAGGTGGCAGAAGTACTGATACTTGTGTAAAAATTAAAAAAAAAAAGACTGGAAAAGTGGAAGTACTGATTCAACTCCATAAGTAAAAATATAAAAAACTCTAGTCTCCGAAATGTACTTAACTAAGTACAAAAGCCTAAAATATTTTTGTCAGTTATATACAATACCTGTTTGGATAACACAATGAAAACAAACTTTTCTTCACACTAGTTTTTAAGAAAAAAATATTCTTGAACTTGCATAGTGCTTCTACGAAGAAGGAGAAACAATCACTTTACCACTTTTTTATTTACGTCTTTTTATGTCCAGTCGTCATTCTCGTGGGTTCAAAAAAATTAGCAAGCCTGTTTTCACAAACGAGTAGAAAGTACAGATCTTTATATTTTCAAATTTCGATAAATACCATTCTATAATATTGTACTTAATAAAAACACATTGACATAATTAAATGATTAAACAGTTCAAATTTAAGAATTAAAACATTTTTACCACATTTTTTTTTTGTTGCTTCAATTCAATTGACATTGTGCTGCTCCTTCTTGTGTGCGCGCTTCGGCCACCTAGGGAGCAGAAGAATAGACATACGGATTTACACGAAGGGGACGATCACAGTCGTTCAGCGAACCACATTAATATTTCATTTTATATCAAGGCACTGCTGTACTCATGTGAAATACAGAAACCTGATATAGAAACCTTCAGTACTACTTCATTACCTCCCACCACCTTTTGTGACCCTGGCACAAGTTTCTTGTGCTTACTCTGTAAGTGTATTTATTTATGTGTTTGTATCTTGAGGATGAAGAGGAGGAAGAGCTCAGATACACCGAAGGAAGCGAAGAGAGTGAGTCGATGATGAGGATTTGAAAATATGCACCTCCATCACCGCCTTCGCTTACTGTCTCGCGTTTATCATACGATCTCTCGCTCACTGTGCGTATGCGCGTGTGTGTGCACATTTATGTTTGCGTCAACGTTGATTGTGTAATCGTCGAGGGGGGGTTGGCCAATTAGGCCTTGATGTTTATCTTGTCAGCTAGCTATGGCTATGCTAATGTCATGCCGCAGTACAATAACGACGCTAGCGTACGTGTTTCTATTCTCAAAGACAACTGACAGTCTTCAATGCATCTAAGGTATGTTTTGGTATAACATCATACAAAATCTCAACTATTAAAAAAAAACACACAAAAAAAAAATACTTTTTGTAAACAAACAAAATTGAGTCTTCACTGAACCGAACATGACGTACATTTCAAACTTATTAGAATCAAATTGTCAAAGAGAGATTAGTCAATGAACTCCAAAATCAAGAGCATTTTGTATCTTCAATTAACTTGATACGTTTTCTTAAACATCAGAGAGAATTTAGTCTTCAATGACATTAGCACACATTCAATGAATGTAAACAAAGAAAATGTTTAACCTAAGGTGCATGTTTTCATAAATATCTAACACAATTTATGTAAACAAAGACAATTAACGTTTTTGTCAACACGTTCACTAAACCTAATGTACACACCTAGCGTACGTTTTTGTCAACAACAAAAATCCAGTCTTTAATTATCCTACATACGTTTTTGTAAAGAAGACAATTTAGTCCCATTGAACATAAAAATCAAGGAAAACGTTGACTTCAGTTTATGAAGACTTTAAGTCGCATGTTTCATAAACTCAACTCTCAACATCAAAGACAATTTAGTCTTCAGTGGACCTAATGTGCGTGCTTTCATAAACATCAACTTTAGACTCTTCAGTGAAGCTAGCGTATATGTTGTCGTAAACAAAAACAATTCCGTAAATATCAAAGGAAATGTAGCGTTTCAATGTACCGATCTTAAGCATCAAAGACAATTCATGTAACCATCTGGGTCCACTGTAACTCTGTATCTGAATATACCTGCACACTGTGTGTGTCTGTGTGTTTGCTTGCATGTGTCTCCATGCTAAAATAAACCCTGCTCTTATTTCTTCTGACAGGTTTCTGCACACAGCTGAAGAAGCCTCAGGTCATCTTTTTAATGGGTACGCGCGCACACACGCACGCACGCACGCACAGCGTTATGTAGCGTAGCTCATTAGTCAAGAGCTGAATTCAAACACGAGGCAACAGTACAGGCTGCTCGCATTGGTCCACATACATTTCAGCCTGCATGTTTGACTTTGACAGGCCGGGTAAGGAGATGGATTAGTGGGGGGGTTAGGGTTCATAAATTAATTCAGGAATAATACACCAAAATCACCCCACTCGTCCCTACTCCCTAGCATGAATAGATAAATACATAGATAGATACACATTTAACAAATTAATGAAGATAAGTTAAATTTTGGGTGAATTGGTCGTTTAATTGAAAAAAAAATTATTACAATTTAAAAAAGGACTTTAAATAGTAGATAAATACATAGAAATGATCATTCATTTGTTTATTTACTAAATGAAATAAAACTAATAAATACAATTAAAACAGAATTACACTAACATGAGTTAACACCAATAATTATATAAATCAAAAATAGAAAATAAAAATGCAATTAGAAAATTTATAAAAAATTTAAGAAAAATAAATGACAATTATAGACATTGAAACTTAAATAAAACTACAATTAAAAATAATCAAGAAACTAACAATGAGTTTTAATAATAATACAAAATGAAAATTACAATTCAAAATAATGTGAAAAAAATACTAATAGATTAAAAATAATACAAAAAAATAGATAAAATCTAAATAAAATTACAATTAAAGCTAAACACAGTGTGTGCCTAAACAAAGGAAAAAATAAATAAAATAGAATTACAAATATTGTGAAATACATAAATCATTAAAATAAATGAACAACAATAAATTACTAAATCAGTTAATAATTAAGTAAAATCAAAAAATGTTTTGCAATATAGTACTAAATGAATGAAAATATTAAACAGGCAATACAACTTAAATTAGATTACAATTGTACTTTTACTGCATGATTCAATTACAATTCAAAATAATGTAAAATCATGCATAGCTGAATAACAAAAATACAGTAGTAGTAATAAAAACAATACAATACATAAATAAATGAATTACGATCATTACAAAATTTAAATAAAAATACAACCATGATCGAACAATTTGAGACATTAATAATAATAATAAATAATACTAATAACAACAATAATCACATTGCAATTTTAAAAAATAATGGTTAAAAAAATGAAATTACAATTCAAAAAATGTTAAATAATAAATACGCAAGAACCCAAAAAGTAAAATACAGTAATATATAAAAAAAAAACATTTTACAACAATACTTATGTATAGATAAACAAATTGGACAAACTAGAAACACTTAGTATTTGAATGGTGTTGGCAAAACAAACTAAATTGAGTGGACAATATTGGTTCCAGACGGATCATACTTGTAGTCTGCTGGATTTCGACGTAAACATCCTGTGCGCACTAATGAGAAGAATTCAGGAAGGTTTAAGCTGTGACTTTGCGCCGGTCTGCCAGCACCGCCATCGTCATGGCAACCCATCAAATCCACCCGGACACGACCGTCTCCGGTGATTCGTTAAGAGAGAAAAAAAATCCAATCCGCCTGTGGATGGCTTATTGGATGGAGTGGAAGTAGTGTGGCGATAATGACATCATGTTTGTCCACAACCCGTACAGTTGACATTATTGTAACGATAATGATCATAAGATAACTTGATCCTGAGATGCAGACAGGGAAAGGAAATGAATTGGCAGACACACACACGCACACAATTCACATTAGGTACATTGCAAGTGAATGGTTGTTTGTTTATATGTGCCCTGGGATTGGTTGCCAACCAGTTCAGGGTGTACCCCGCCTCCTGACCGATGATAGCTGGGATAGGCTCCAACACTCCCGCGACCCTGATGAGGATAAGCGGCTCAGATAATGGATGGATGGATGAATAGTTCGCTGTTATTGTAAATGCAGTACGGTGGTGCCTTAAGATATGAGCTTATGTTGTTCCGTGACCACGCTCAGAACATTTGTATCTCAAATCATCTTTCCCCACTGAAATTAATAGAAATGCCACTAATCCGTTCCAGCTAGACTTTACACCGACCTGATCGGGCTGATCGGTATCGGCCGATATTTAGCATTTTATGCTGATCGGCTTTAATGTCATAATTCACCAATCCGATTAATAACATCATCGATCGGTTACACAAGACATTTACTCTGCGTCGCCATCTTGCACAGTATATTTGAATCCAAAAGGTAGTTTATTTTTAACCTTATCCCGTGTCTCTTGACGTAGTACTGTTAATATCTGACGGCCAATAAAGTTATTTAAAAAAAAAAAAAAAAACATGTCGGCTGTGTGCGACAGACAACACGTAATGCCCGCCAGACTACAAGACAAATTTGGTCTTTCACGATTGCACTATGTCAGACTGCTGCAATAAAATCTTGTATTCCCGTATCACCGCATCCAGATTTTTCCGATCATTGGGCTTTATCTTGTCAACTCAAATGGGACCGGATACACTTGTTACCGTGGCGACAACAACAAGAGTGGATCGCGCAGACTGTATAATAAGAACAAAATGGGGGAAAACGTGTGCTGGTGGTCACCGGTGCTCAGGAGAGGACGTTCGTTTAAGGCTTGCTTGAGGTATGTTCACGTACTTTTAATACGATACACTCGCAAGCAGGCAACAAAAACGTTATGTAGCCTAGAAAGCTCGTGGTAGCACAAATGGTTGTATGTAAACATGCCGCCGTTCTGTCGAATCATGCTCTAAAGTTTCGGTGTCTGTGAAATAATTTAATTAAAAATAAAGTAATTTAATTACAGTAAGTTAGCACCCATTATTTCTGTCATGTAATGTTGGTTTGACCTGACTGATTAGAATACACGATCTGACTGGAGCAGTGATTTCCAAACTTTATGGAGCCAAAGAACATATTTTACAATTGAAAAAATCTCACGGCACACCGACAAGCGAAAATGTCACAAAAAGTGGATACATTAATTTCTGTATTTACTTCCTGCCATGTAATAGAAGACCATTCATTTGTTCTGTCTGTCACTATGCCTCACTGGCATAAATAAAGGAGAAAAGATACATTATTTATTGTAAATATATTTTTTTTGAGCAATTAAGTAAACAAGTATATACAGTAAATGAACAGGTCATTTAAATAGACACATTGCTCCATCTTGTGATCGGATCGGTGATCGTTTTTTAAACTCGCTGATCGGTCCCAAAAATCCTGATCGTGTAAAGCCTAGTTCCAGCCTCTAATGAAAAAAAAAAAATTATAATAATAGCACTCTATAATAATGTACTTTATAATAACCTACGGTAAGGACATTATTAAATAGAATGTAAAGAATTCAACAGTTTTTGCCACATTTATTGCTTCAGTTCAGTGGACATTGTGCTGCTATGTGCGCCTTAGCCAACTTGGGGCAGTATAATGCATCCATTTTCTTTACCGCTTATCCTCACTTGGGTCGCGGGCTGCTGGAGCCTATCCCATCTATCTTCTGCAGTAAAACAATTTAAATCAAAATATTTTAAATCAAATAGTTGGGAATAAACCAAGATTTAACTTTACATAAATACATTTTGGAAATGACTCTCACATCACGAGTGTACCCGCGTGCCTGCAGGTGGCGCGGGCTCAGGCAAGCGCGTACAGTGCGAGCACATGGTGGACAAGTTGGGCCTGCGACGGGTGTCGCTAGCCGACCTGCTGTGCAGCGAGATGCAGACTGACAGCGACAGTGGGCGCCACTTGCGTGACGTTCTGCAGAAAGGAGAGCCCCTGCCGGAGGTCAGTGAACGCACCACCAGTCACCTTGACACCAAATTGGGTGGAAATGCACGTCAATGTCTCAAGGACCATTCAAAAAAACTGAACAGGAAGTCAGCCATTTTGATTTGAAGTAGCTATTTTGGGCAAATTCCAGGACTGATTAAGCCCCCACTGAAGGCCCAGGTACCAAATGTAGAGTGTAGCACTGGGTATAAATTAGGGTTTGAAAATAGGTTTATTGTCTTTCATTCAATGGAACAGATGGGTCACATCATTTCAAAAGCACAGCAGTTTGTTGGCGTCCACTTTTATGTACCAAATGACAGCGGTGACCTCTCTTTGGTCCACTTTGACTGATCACATACACACACGCATTAACAGAGTCACATGTTCAAAGGTGACAATCATGTGACCGTGTGCAGATGAGTTTTTAAGTGAAATGTTACAGGAGGTGCATCACCTCTGTTTAAATAATTGGGAGGAATGTCAAAGAAACAGGGGCGACAAGAAGCTGATTGGTTGACGTAAAAAAGAAAAAAAAAAAGCAGGCCAAACAAAAGTAGACAAAAAAAGAACGTTGTCAGTTGAAGCTGATTAGTCATCAGAAAAAGCTTGCTAGACAAAAAACTGATGACCATCATAGAAACAGGCAAATTAAGAAGCTGATAAGGTCGACATACAGTTAAAAAAGCAGTCTAGACAACAAGCTGATTGGTCAACAAAAAAGAACTGGCTCAACAAGTTGAGTGGTTGAAGCATTTTGGTCGATAAATCGGTGTTAATTTTGTTGACAACCATTCATCAGTTATACTCGAAGACCTTTTTTACCCGACAAAAACAAAACTAGACTCAAACAGTTTAGATGACTAAATTGTGACTAAAACTAAATTACGTTTTAGTCAAGAGACTGACTAAAACTTGACCAAATTTGCTATCAAAATATTTGCTCCGATAAAAGGAGCTTAAAACAGGAGGCTGGCTAAAGAAGCTGATTGGTTGACAAAGTAAGAAGTAAGAAGATGAGAGGTTGAAACTGATTGGTTCCCACAAATCCTGATTCTTGTCCGACCGCTGAGCTGAATGATCGATGAAAAAGAAACTGGCTGAAGAAGTTGATTGGTTGAGAGAAGAAGGGTGAACAAAAACATGATTGATTGAAGCTAATTGGTCACCATAACAGGAACAAAGTAGACAATAAGCTAATTGCTGAAGCTCATCGGTTGCTGTAAAAGGGATAGGCTGGAAGTTGATTGGTTGTCATACATAGAACATGCAAGACTAGAGGTTGATTGGTCGACATATATAGGAGGATAAACAAGAAACTGATTGTTAACATAATAGAAAATGAGTGGTTGAAGCTAGTCGGCACGGTGGATGACTGGTTAGCACATCTGCCTCACAGTTCTGAGGACCCGGGTTCAATCCCTGGCCCCCCATGTGTGGAGTTTGCATGTTCTCCTCGTGCCTGCGTGGGTTTTCTCCGGGCACTCCGGTTTCCTCCCACAGCCCAAAAACATGCATTAATTGGAGACTCTAAATTGCCCGTAGGTGTGAATGTGAGTGCGGATGGTTGTTTGTGTGCATGTGCCCTTCGATTGGCTGGCAACCAGTTCAGGGTGTACCCCGCCTCCTGCCCGATGACAGCTGGGATAGGCTCCAGCACGCCCGCGACCCGAGTGAGGAGAAGCGGCTGAGAAAATGGATGGATGGATGGTTGAAGCTAAATAGTCACCATTGAAAGGAACTGCCAGTAAAAGAAGCTGGTTGGATGACATAATAGAAGCTGATTGGTTGAAGCTACTTGGTCAACATAACCAAAGCAATCCAGACGAGAAGGTCATTGGTTGAAAAAAATATATATAAATTAAGTGGTGACCAAGAAGCAACGTCAACCAATCAGCTTCTTGTCTAGCCTGTTACTTTAATGTCCATCAGTCAGCTTCTGGCCTGACATAAACGCAGCCCAAACATGAATGTGATTGGCTGACACATGCTTTCATGGAGGACGTTACCATGGATCTGCTGTGCGAGGCAGTGGCGGCGGCTCAGCGGCAGGCCAAGGGCGTGGTGGTCTGCGGCTTTCCCGTAGACCTGAGACAGGCACAGCTGTACGAGGCCAAGGTGGGTCTTCATCTATGTTTTGATGACATACAAGAAGTCAACAGAATTGTGTGTGCATGTGTGTGTAAGATGGGTGAGCCCACCGCCGTGCTCCTGCTCAGCTGCTCCGCCCAAACCCTCAGCAGTCGTCTGCAGAGCCGCCGGAGTTCTGCTTCGGCAATCGTGTCGGCCCCAGACAAAGACGGCGCACCCTGCTGGTGGGCTGACAGCTTCTGGGCCGACGCCGAGCCAGTGGCGGAACACTATAACAGCAAAATGCTACTGCACACGGTCAGTGCTCCATGAGGAGCTCACACCAAATCTGCATAGAGATAGAGGATGGGTGGACAAACTTTTGTGCATGGACAAATGGACCAAAAAGTCTACACACCCCTGATCAAATACCATTTTTGAGGGGGATAAGATATTAAAAATTATAAATATTTCAAAACTTTTACCACCATTAATGTGACCTATAACCAGTACAACGCGGTTGAAGAAAATAAAACATAAGGAAAAGCCTGCTAGAACAGCTGAACTTTATTTGGGGTTAACTTGAAATGGTGGCAACTCATTTAACTTGAGTTTGAATGTGATTGGTTAATCCTGAACACAGCCACATGCCATACAGGAGGGTGTGCACACTTTAGCAAACATTGTCATCCCCCCCCCACCCCCAATTGAGTTGTACGGGCTATAGATCACATTAGTGGTGGGGAAAAAAATGTTGAAATGATTTGTCTTGGTCTGAAAAAAAAAAGGCATTTGAACAGCGGTGTGTAGACTTTATAGCCACTGCATAACATTTTAATAAAATACTCCATGCAGATTTTTATCTTTATAATTAATATGATTAACGAATTTAATTAAAAATTTACATTTATTTTCCTCTTATTAGCAATAAATCAATTCTTTAATAAGTGAATTAAAATGAATATATTTTCACTAACCAATTTTAGGGGGAAAAAAGAAAAATGCAACAAAAATGGTTCATATTAGTAATAAGATAATTCATGCTCATTTATATTGTATTTACTATTAATGTAATTATCCATCCATCCATTTTCCGTCCCGCTTATCCTCACTAGGGTCGCAGGCGTGCTGGTGCCTATCTCAGCTAACTGCGGACAAGAGGCGGGGTACACCCTGAACTGGTGGCCAGCCAATAGCAGGGCACATATAAACAACCAACCATTCACACCTACGGGCAATTTAGAGTCTTCAATTAACCTACCACGCATGTTTTTGGGATGTGGGGCGAAACCATACCTGAGGAAAACCCACGCAGGCACAGGGAGAACATGCAAATTCCACACAGGCGAGGCTGGATTTTAACCCCAGTCCTCAGAACTGTGAGGTAGATGTGCTAACCAGTTGTTCACCGTGCTACCTACTGTAATTATAATTCCCAAATTATCAAATAACATTTTAAGACATGTAAAATACTTTTTACTAATCTTTTATTTTTCATTTACAATAAATCTATTAAATGGTAAATGAATAATTAATATATTAAAATATTTTAAGGAAAAGATGGCAAACTGCAACAAAATTGTAATAAAATAATTCACTCATTTTTAAAGTTATTTCTACTTCATAAAATCAATTTATTAAATAGTGCTCCTTAAAGAGTCTGATTTGTTTTGCAGATTGATGCTGAAAGGTCACCTGACGAAGTTTTTGCTCAGATCTGCCAGGTGGTGGAGTCCCCTCCCGCTGTCTAACTTATTAACAGACACCCACACCCAGAGTAATAAGAGCTCATGCTGGCATTTTATTTTTTATTTTTTTTGTGGACCAGCCAAAATGTCCCCACAATAATGGTGTGATGTCAAGAGGGGGTGCCACACAATGACAGAAAGAACGAGAACAAGAACACCGGCTAATGGAATAGAGAGGAAGGAGTGCTAATAGTTAAGCAAAATGACCCCCCACCACCCCCCACCCAAAAAAATGGTTTGTAATTGCCTACAGATGGCGCCATCCCAGTGTTTCAGAAAGTGCACAAAAACAGCAATTAGGCATGTTATTCAGCAAATAACGGCGAATATGCTCCTAAAGAAATCTGTGAACGAGGTGAATTTGTGAGTAGCCAATCATGAATAGGCACGGGACACTGTACAATCACACGCCACACTAAAAACACACACACAGCTGCTCTTCTCCTGGTTGTCACGTGCATTATTTGATTCTTCCTATTTGCTTAACACAAAAAGTGGGGTTGAGTCGGCAGGGTTTGACTGGACCGAGTTGTGATTTGACAGCCGAGTCAAGGGCGCCGCCTGCAGGAGAACCCAAAGACTGCTCCTGTCACGCACGTCACATATTCATGTTTTGTGTAGTAAAGAAGCATGCACTCACTGTCAAACATGATGGATCATTTACCAAAAAAAACTTTGTACATTTGCTAAATTGTTTAAAATGTGAGTCTGCTGTTTAAATATCAATAAAGTTGTGTATTTTGACTACTGAACTTTTTTTTTTTTACTTCCAGTGATGTGACGCCACCCCCTGTCGGTTACAAAGCAAATCGACAATACGAACTGGACATAAGCGCCGTATGAACGAGCAATTTTAATTATTTTTTCAACCTAAATTAAATACATTTAAATTGAACAAAATTACAATTAGAAAAATGTTCAAGTTTATGAAATAACTCCCAATTCGTAAAATATGCATGTTTGAGAACAATTTAATCAAAATTGAATTACATTTTGGCAACACTGAAAAATCGTATAGCCATTTAAACTATCAAAATCAGTAACCATTAAATGTATTAAATTGTGCATTAATTCATTGTGGCAAAATGTAAGAAATTTTAAGTCAATGCGGGGAAATTTATTTTTTTTAAATAAAATTTTTAATCAAATTGCGGCCAAATTTCATTTCAAACCAATTAAAGTTTTATTAAATCGTGCCAAAATTAAGCACATTTTAAGACAAATCAAAATTGGTAAAATATTGCAATGTATTTTGCTATTCCAAAATACATTCAAATAAAATTACATAATTGAAATGCAAATGTAATTTTTAATCATCATTTTGGATGTGACCAATAAAATGAAATTATTTCATGACCAATAAATGTATTTAATGGCTCAGCAAACTGCAACATTAGCCACATTTGATAATCCATAACCTTCCTACAAGTGTAAAACCACTGTTTAATAAAACTAAAGCAAAGTAAAACTACTGTACTCACCCATTTAAGACTATTTGCTTGACTTTAGAGGTTCCACAGTCTACTTATCAAAATAAAGTCATCTGTGAAAAGAATGAATGGAAAAAATATTTTCACACTTTTTATTTCCACGCTTCTCCTCTAGCATTTTTTGTACATTATTATTATTATTTTTTTTTTGTATTTATTTATTTTTTACATAAGAACAGACTTGTTATACACAGATATTGAAGCGGAGGGGTTCCGGGGGGTCAGAGAGGTGAGAATGGGGTCTAGTCGAGCACAAACAGAATCTATGTGCGCGTGTCTGTGCATGTATATAAAATTGTGGCGCCACTGAGCACCACAAATTTTTATTTATTTTTTTATTTTTTTTTAAATAGATTAATAAAAATACAATCTTTTTTCATGGACTTTAGAACCAAAGGTTGACCGACAAAACATTTTTTTTTTCCATTTCTTTTTGCTTTAAATGGCACACACACACAACAGCTAGGGCCAACTACTGGTCACCATAAACACTTCACGTGGTCCATGGCGGCAAACACTGACGGATGAGAGAGTGGGGAAAGGTGGGGGGGGGGGGGGGCAAAAAAACAAAAACAGTGTTGGCGTTTGAAATGCGGCAGCGCGACAAACCGCCACTCTGTGACGTGCGG